>NC_137456.1:155000186-155271791 GCF_964235325.1 Thermobia domestica | reverse complement strand
GTGGTGGCGTTTGAATATAAATCCGGGGGAGGGGCAATAAAATTTGCCATTATTACGGGCGCAGTAGTCAAAACAAGCAGTTCAGAATTCATTTCCGATTCACTACGTCGAGCAAATGAAAGGGAGAAGTCCCGATTTATATTAATATTATTTGATACACACGTGTGTGAAGTAAAACGTAGTGAAAGAGCAAAGTGCAGTGGGAAAATGTCTTTTCATGCACGTAGCGATAACGTAGCTATATGATACAGTCACACGTGATCATGGAGTAAGAGGATTTCTTGCTGACGATCGTGGAGAAATGATCTAAGCCACTCCTCCGACCCAAATCCTAATCTAAACAACACTTATTTGTAAATCTTACAGAAAGTCATAAAAACGCTAACCATAATGCATATAGAAGATGACATACAGTTGTATCCTTTGGATTCATATTATATACAGTAAAGCTCTATAACTACATGCTCTACAGAGCTTTGTGTATTATAACAGAAAAATTTCATCTTTTTATGTGAGGAAACATTGATAATTCAATATTAATAATAATATATTTCTTTAAGTTCTCGAACTTAGGAAAAAACAGGAGATTGTTTACTTTTCATTTTCTTTTGCAGTAGATCAGTAGCTCGTAGAAAAATCAGGAGATTTCCTGCAAAATCAGTAGATCTGGCAACACTGGTGTTACGTGCTTCACACCCGTATAGCCATGGTTACTCCTTTTGAAACTATAAAATTTGACGACGTCGGATTCCGGTCCCAGAGACACTGCAAATAATGTCTAATTAAATTAAATGGTAATCTCAAGAAACTAATTATATTTTCTGCAATATTATTAATATCTAAGAAGAATATTATTAAAAAATAAAATACATACCGATTAGTAGACCTCATTCACCTGAACGATATTATTTGGTTGAGTTTAATTATATATGCATAGTTTTTGTAGAGAAATTGATGAAAATGAATTTCTTATCAAGTTAAACGAGATGAAAAGCGCGCCATCTCCTAAAGCAATATTCATATTGAAGTATGCATTCACTGAGCTTCTAATTATAACTCCAGCAACATGCAGTACATACAGCAGTATAGTTAAGTGAAATATTGGTGAGCATCAAAAATCACTCTTGAAACTTTAAGTTTCTTTAAAACTGTAATAGGGTATACATATCAGGCCTATGGAAATCGATAACTGAAATTGAGATTAACAAAACAAACTGCTTGAGGGTAAATTCTATTGTGCAATTTTCGACAATAAAGGCTGGTTTTCATGACCGCGTTAGAACGGACGCATCACACGTAGCGTATTCAATGCATATCCTTTTTGTTTCCATAGACGCGTGCGTGTATTGCACCAATTTACTATCTGCTGGCTCATGAGCATATGTAGAATAGAAGTTTGCGAGTGCTACGGAGAATGCAAACAAATAAACAAAACTAACTATAAATCATATTTAAGCATGTTTCAAATTAAATTTCTTTAATTTTAAACAACGATTGTTGTACATACCAGTTATTATAGCAATAAATCAGTTATTTATATGAACTACATTATTTTTCCTGGTAATAAAACTATTTAACTAAACAAATATTAATAGTACTTACCAGCAAAACTAATGTGAGCAGGCTACCATTATGACCTGCAGGGTCTGATCCTTACCTGGTCCCATTCGGGATAAGCTAATTCATATACCCTTCTGAGTTCAAGTCTTGTTCGATACGCCTTACCTGCGGTGGTTTTTAGCAGTTGGTGGAAAGAGGACATTCGCCGGACAGCTGACAACACTAAAATAAAACATGCGCAAACCTCCAAGCAGGATCTCGAACCAATGTGACACTCAATTGAGGTTGCGACTTCGGGCGCCCACCGTCCTCACCACGCCTGCTGACATCAACAAGATAATCACAAGTAGTTAGATGGAAAATTCACCATTTCAGTAGTGATTTGCGTAGAGCACACAGTAAAGGTGATTGCAAACCAAACATGTACAATATGTAACTTTTATTCAATTAACACAAGTTATGTGTAATACTTACGTATACAATATTATTACATATTGTTGTAAAATTTACTCAACGTACACTAGCACATCATAAGCCCATAACGATTTTCATGCGCAAATATTACGAAGAAATAATAGTGAATTATTGATTTCTTTCTTTCTTAAAGAAAATAATGGACTGTGAATGCCGGCTAAAACTTTTAAATTATACGATGCACAAACACTTACACACGCTACTTATTCACACTAAATTTCGTTGCACTGGAAATTTATGGTTTTGGGGGGGGGGGGTCACGTAGTTATTCCCATTGGTGAAATTTCTCGTAGATGTTTGTAGTCTGATCAATGATCATAATTTAGGCTCCGTTTTAGTTCTTCTTTCTCAACTGCATATATATTTTGCTATTTATTCCTTAGGGTTCCATGTTCACAAATCATTGGCTTTTGGCGTCGTGAATGTCAAGTGCTGTTTTCATAGATTTTTTTGGTTTTGCACAAATATTACATTTACCTATTTACTTTGACGTTACTTTGTTCGATACCTAACTGGATTTACAATCCTTTAGTAGATGACGGAAGAAACCTTAGATTCTTAGTGAACACGACGTATGCAGAACAATTCAGCCAGCAGCCATTTTCGAGCACACCCGCGCCTTCTTACTGAGCGTCAGTAAGCTTGCGCTACTCATAACAAAGAAATATTTTAAAAATATCAATAGTAAATGTTTTTTTATAAGAAATATACATGTCGAAAGGTGCTAAATGAGTTCACCATTAAGGCGAAATAATTGAAATGTTAAAAACAATAAAAGTGAGTCTCGATGATGTTTGAATTCGACGAACTATGTTTTGCATCATTTTGACCACATTGCACCTCTTTTGTTCGGTTAACAGGAAACGCAAGTCACTACTCACAGGGCTTCCAACTCATGGAAAAGGATAAAACTAGAACACAGTTTGCGTCGACGAACAGTACATGGAGCCTCATTCCAATTCAGCCAACAGTAACTGGGAAATTTAAAATGGAATGGGAGTGAGGGGGGCTACACGCTCATAGATGGCGTGCGATAGGGACGATGATCTTCTTTGAAGATTATCAGAATCCTGGAATCTTGAGTTTCCTCTTTTTAAATTTATTTTCCGGCTATTATTCCTCTTCTTTTTTTTTCTTTACTAACAATTTATTTATTATGGTTCACTAATACTTTACACAGACGTAGATGGGCTTTTTATTTTATGGGCTATTCACTTTAAATGGGCTTTTTTGTGTGTGTGTATGCGAAAATATAAAATTACATTTGTTTTCATAAGACAATATTTCAATATAAGTTGAATAATATTGATTATCTATTATATTTTCATTTTATATTATATACTATTCATATTCTATTTATTAACATCAAACCAATATATTTCTTACACTATTACTTAAATCATAAAATTTTCAATTTTTTCTTTTTTTTACATTTCTCCTACTCGCTCATTCAGTGTCACATAAGGATTCTGCAAATTTACTAACGCAAATTCCAACACATCAGATGAACATAAATTTTTACAGTACAGAAAATTCAAATACTTATCAATATCCAACAATTTTTCCAAGATTTTATGTATGCGTTGGTTATTACTTCTGGATTGAACACTCTGAGATAAACATACTGGTGTTGTGGTTAATGCATTGCAAAGAACAGTTTCAACACTACTTTCTAGATCTGAATTTTCAAATTCATTTGAAATCATATCATGGTACTTTTGAGAACTATGTTTTACTGCGAGATTTAACCAAATTTTACGAGTTTGTTTCGTAGGTTTCCACACCTTGAGTCTATCCACTGAATGTGAACCAATTGATTTACCAGTTAAAGGATCTAACAATTCGAACACCTTTTCTGAATTGGCTGGTTTGTTAACACAAAGATAGGGTCCTTTAAACACATTGAAGAATTTTGAAATTTTCTTGTCTGTTGCGGAACTTAAGTTTGTTTGTTTCAAGAAAACCAGATCATTCACCTGTATTTTGTGTTTACTCTCCTGTTGTGAGTTATACCTTTCATTTCGCTTTCGGATCACTTCTTTTCTTTTAAAATCTGCCATTACCAATTTATTGTCCCAACTTTCATTATCGTTTTCGTTCGTATCATTCGTAAAAATGCCAAAATGTTCGAAGATAGGTTTTTCAGCCTGAATGTTCAAATGTAAACTGGCTGGACTCGCGCCAAGACTACTAGATATAGAATAGTTCAACAACACAACAACTTGTGGTATAAATTTCTCCCAAGACCCATGATCATCTTTACAAAATAGTCTGAACAACCTGTTCGTCTCCCGATGGATTCTCTCCACCGCGTTCGACGCCGGATGGTAGGGCGTTGAATAAAATATCTTAACACCATATTCTTCCATTTTCTGTTTGAAATTTTTAGAGATAAAACAACTACCATTGTCCGCCAATATAGCTGAAGGTATTCCCAAGTGCACAAAATATAAAGATTCCAAACATTTAACTACGCACTTCGTAGTAGCGTTCCGGATCGGATAAAGAACAAGATAGCGAGTAAAAACATCCAAAACTGAGAGTATAAATTTACACTTCGAGGGAGATGGCACAAGAGGTCCGATAATGTCAATCGAAATTAATCTCCTGGGGCCTTTCACCTGTATAGTTTCTAAAGGTCTAGCTGGGGGTCGAGTATCGACTTTAGTTCGTTTACACTCGAGACAATCATTAATATAGTTCATCACGTCTCGCCGCATAGATTTCCAATAACAAATCTCGCTGATGAAACTTACAGTTCTTTCGCACCCGAAATGGCCACGGTTATTATGCATTTCTTCAATTACCAAATTCACTAAAGATGGTGGGATGCAAATTCTCCAATTATTGGGAAAGTGAAAGTTCTTATACAACAAAATACCATTTTCCAACTTGTAGAATTTCTCTACATTTCTATTCTGCATCTTGCTGTAGGGATCGTTTGGTTTCTCTAGGAATTTAATAATTCTACTGTACTCAGGATGTTCCTTTTGTTTTTCGGTTAACTCTCCTGGTGTGAGATTTCTAAAGAACGATGGAAGTACTTCTAAATTATTTATATCCAGAATTTCACTAGGAGGGGCTAAAACTATCCTGGATAATGCATCACTGGCTACATTTTCACTCCCTGAAATGTGCGTTATTTCTAAATCAAATCCCTGTAGTTCAAGACTCCACCGAGCCAAACGAGAGTTCTAATGGCGAATTTTATTCAAAAACACTAATGAGTTATGGTCTGTGTAAACTTTCACATGATGCCCATATAATAAATGTCCCCATTTACGTACGGCTGTGACGATTGCGTACGCCTCTAATTCTGTGATAGTGTAATTTCGCTGTGCACTATTCAAAGTTTTACTGTAAAAACCAAGTATGTGTTTTTCACCGTTAACTTCTTGGAATAATATACTTCCCACTGCTACCAAGGAACTGTCTGTCACTAAACAAAAATCGTGATCTAACAGCGGATGATGTAACAGCACTCCTTCAGCTAACGATTCTTTTAACTGAGCAAAACTTTGCTCACATTCGTCAGTCCAAACCCATTTTTTATTCTTTTTTAGAAGTTCAAACAATGGATTGGCTAAATGAGCGAAATGATACACAAATTTTGAACACCACTCGAACAAACCTAACACTCGCTTAAGTTCCTTTACATTTTTCGGACGAGGCAATGTTCGAATTGTTTCTACATACGACGGATCCTTTTTCACGCCTTCAGGTGTGACTACGAAACCAAGAAATTGAAAACTCGTATTGCAAAATGAGGATTTCTTTAAATTTACAGTCATATTGGCTTCTTCTAATTTTGTAAACAATAGGTTTAAAATTTCTAACTGTTCATCAAAAGAAAATGTTGGTACAGAAATGTCATCGATGTACGTAACTAATTTATCAAACAATGCATGACCTAAGACAACCAAAAGACAAGCCATTAATCCTACGCCTCCATTTGCGTATCCAAAAGGGATAGATGTAAATCTATACATTTTGCCATTAAACGAGAAAGCTGTGTAATCTCTACAATTTTCAGAAATTGGAACTTGCGTATAACTTCCTACTAAATCAATATTTGATACGTACTTAGCACCCTGAAACTTTAACAACAGATCGTCAATTTTATTTACCTTTAATTGTTTTATTTTTACATGCTTGTTCAAAACAGTTAAATCGACTACTACTCGCATTTTACTAGTGTTTTTCTTTGGCACGCAAAAGATTGGGTGTGAATGGATTGACACACAAGATTCTATTACGCCACATTGTAACCACTCATCGATTTGCAAATCAATATGTTCTTTGAATTTATATGGTAATGTATATTGCCTTTTAACCAAAGGTTGATCAGTGTCTACCTCAATTTCATATTCAAATTTGGTACAACGCCCGGGAATATTTTTAAATATTTTCCTATGTTTCAACAACAATTTGAACAATCTCTCTTTCTCAAAGTCAGACAATTGAGCTTCCCTAACCTTTTCCCGTATTTCTGAAATTGGAACAAATTCACTTTCTATTTTACTATCAAATGTATTACAAACTGCAGCTCTATCTAACGATTTACAATGCGATTTTTCGATCTCACAATCTATTTCTGAAATTTGCTGTGAATAGTAATCAAACAAAAATTTATCTTCATTAGCAACTTCTAAATTTAACACTTTCATTTCCTTTTCATTACTACAAGAATTACGAATTTTATTATAAGCTTGATCAGAAAGAACAACATGATTAACCCATTCCTTTTCTAATTTTTGTTTTTCACTTACCAAATTATTTACTATGGGACACTCTACATTTACTTTTCCAATCTCAAATAAAATTTCTGATTCATCATCACTGTCGCTAGTAACATTCATTTTAGTTTCAATACCAACTTGAGATACAAACTTTACCTTTTTCTGTACATCACCTTTAGTCAGAATTTTTGTAACTTTCATGTCAGCTTGACCACCTAGCATAGGTACGTTAACGATTTCTCCTTCCTTTTCAACCGTAATAGAATTATCACCAAAATCTATCTTTGCCTTGGATTGTGTGAGAAAATTTCTACCCAATAAGCATTCAGTATTCAAATCAGAGACAACTAGCACACGTATGTCAAAACTAACTTTCCCTATTTCAATACATAATATTGTTTCACCTTGCACCTGTTTCTTTCTCTTACCTGAAAAATCCACCAACAAAATATGTGGAGCTGGTCGCAAGTGAGGCTGGGAGATGATTGACGCTATACGTTTCCATGTCTCTAACGACAAAATGCTAACAGAAGCTCCAGAGTCACACAAGGCTACTACTGGTTGATTCAAAATCTGTACTTTTATTTCAGCTGACCTAGCTTGACTATTAAATTTCTGTTCTTCATCACTACTTTCAGATGAATCAGTGTCCCAACTTACAACATTCACTACGTTCTTTCCAATTACAACAAACTCGCATTGCGAATCATATTTGAGTGCATTTTGACTTTCAGTACCAAAATTACCATTTACATTACCAACTCTGCCAACCGCACTCGCGTTGGAGAGCACATTTAGTTTAAAGTTTGATCTTTGTTTTGAGGAAACATAACTCTCGGACTATAATACGGAAATTGTGGTGCAGATTGAGTATATGTGGACATTGGCTGTGTTCGGTTCATACCTTCATCATGGTTACTATTTACAAAGCTCACTCTTTCGTTTTGATTTGAATTTTCATACTCGTGATCATCTTCGTAATTACTACAATTATTACCCTGACCTTCATTGCGATCATTATTCCTTCTATAATTATTCTTACCTTTGTTCCAATGGAACTTTCTCTTGTTCGGAGTTCCCTTTCTTTTGGGTCCGTCAAACTTACCTTTACCCGAATTTTTGCGGTTTTCATTACCATAGTTTCCCCTTTTATTAAAATTCTCATAATTCCCTTGCACTTCATCTACTCGATTGACACGTACGGTTATACCATGAAAGTTGTTCCTATCGTTAATATTTCTGCTGTGTCATAATACAGTGCTTCAAGATTTTGTATGGCTGTTAAAAATGAACTGTAATCTAAATTTGGGAACAATGCTAACTGTCGTCGGTAAGAGATAGGGATTAACTGTTTAATCGTATTCACAATGAAAGTATCCGGTATATTAGGTGACAAACCACGTATCTTATTGAACCTTTTGTGAACAAAATCAGTAACGGTACCATCAGTTTTTGGGTTGAACGCTTGCGATTGCAACACTGAAAGTTTACTTGCGATGACTTGTTCAGAACCAAATTGAGCTTTAAATTCTTTAGTGAAATCTTTAAATGAACGAAATGTACCTAATTTTGACTTGTACCACTCACGAGCGTTACCGGTAAAAATAAACCCTAATACATCTAAATATTGGGATTCCGGTACGTCTACAGCGTGCGCTGCAATCTTAAACTGCTCTAAAAACGAAGTTGGTGACTCATCATCTTCTAAACCAGAAAACTTCGGGAACATTTCGATGTCACCGTGACGCAATATTCGTCGTTTAGCCCTTTTTACGTCACCCCTATCTGATTTTCTTACTTTAATACGCTTCTTTAGTTTTGTTGTCTCACTAGCTGTCGAAGAACTACAATCTGTTTGGTTGGCACTACTAGTTTCTTCCTTACTGCTGTATTTTGACTTATGACTACTCCTATCATCACCGGATATACTTAATCTACGCCAATTACGCTCACTCACTTCTCTGCTAGCGCTCTCCGCTAATGAGGTTAACTTCGTTTGTGTTTCATCTACCTTAATTTCTAAACTTGACAACCTGTCACCTATTAAAGCAATATTTTGGTTCATATTGATGATATCAATACCAGGAGGGATAGCGTTCTGTGACAGAATATCAACCCTACTGTGCAAAACTGCGACATTTCTTTCTAACTTATGGGTCGTATCATTTAATCCCACTAACATTTTTTCTTTATTTTCTAAATTATCTTCAATTTTATTTACTGACCCCTCGATTGCTTCAATTTTCTCAAAAGCTCGGTCCGCCTTTTCTTCACATTTACCCAAATCGACCGTAATGTTCTCGACTTCCTGATAATTCTGAACTGTTTTTCCCCATATTTTCTCACATTTATCATTAACCTTTTCATATTTCTCATCTATTTCTTTGGATATTTGTTCATATCTACCTACGCATTCTTTTTTGAATATTTCTAATTGCACCTCAAGTTTATCGTCGATCTGCTGTTTTGTTGCCTCTGAGATTTCTAACATCTTGTTTTCTAAGGAATCATTGATCTCAACAATTTTGCTTTCTAAAGACTCACGTACACTATTAGTTTCCTCGCTAACCCTTTCAATTTTGTTTTCTAAAGATGTATTACTTTTTTCTATTTTATTTTCTAAAGATTCGTTGATTTTTTCAATTTTGCTTTCTAAAGACTCATTAACTTTTTCAACTTTATTTTCTAAAGATTCACGTAAATTTTGCATTTCAGTTTTATTTGCATTAATTGCCTCTAGCAATAACTTGACATTACTTTCATCCATTTTTTTTTTTTTTTTTTTTACAAAAAATTTTAAATACGAGTCAGAAACTTACACCTTTACGTTTCTACACATGAATCACTACCTTTTGCATGTACGGTGAAGGAGTTCTGTTCCTGTTTCGGAGCGCCATTCTTATGACCTGCAGGTCTGATCCTTACCTGGTCCCATTCGGGATAAGCTAATTCATATACCCTTCTGAGTTCGAGTCTTGTTCGATACGCCTTACCTGCGGTGGATTTTAGCAGTTGGTGGAAAGAGGACATTCGCCGGACAGCTGACAACACTAAAATAAAACATGCGCAAACCTCCAAGCAGGATCTCGAACCAATGTGACACTCAATTGAGGTTGCGACTTCGGGCGCCCACCGTCCTCACCACGCCTGCTGACATCAACAAAATAATCACAAGTAGTTAGATGGAAAATCCACCATTTCAGTAGTGATTTGCGTAGAGCACACAGTAAAGGTGATTGCAAACCAAACATGTACAATATGTAACTTTTATTCAATTAACAGAAGTTATGTGTAATACTTACGTATACAATATTATTACATATTG
This sequence comes from Thermobia domestica, assembly GCF_964235325.1. Taxonomy (NCBI): domain Eukaryota; kingdom Metazoa; phylum Arthropoda; class Insecta; order Zygentoma; family Lepismatidae; genus Thermobia; species Thermobia domestica. The sequence continues at coordinate 155,261,693 of NC_137456.1, read as the reverse complement.
TTGTAAAATTTACTCAACGTACACTAGCACATCATAAGCCCATAACGATTTTCATGCGCAAATATTACGAAGAAATAATAGTGAATTATTGATTTCTTTCTTTCTTAAAGAAAATAATGGACTGTGAATGCCGGCTAAAACTTTTAAATTATACGATGCACAAACACTTACACACGCTACTTATTCACACTAAATTTCGTTGCACTGGAAATTGATGGTTTTGGGGGGGGGGGTCACGTAGTTATTCCCATTGGTGAAATTTCTCGTAGATGTTTGTAGTCTGATCAATGATCATAATTTAGGCTCCGTTTTAGTTCTTCTTTCTCAACTGCATATATATTTTGCTATTTATTCCTTAGGGTTCCATGTTCACAAATCATTGGCTTTTGGCGTCGTGAATGTCAAGTGCTGTTTTCATAGATTTTTTTGGTTTTGCACAAATATTACATTTACCTATTTACTTTGACGTTACTTTGTTCGATACCTAACTGGATTTACAATCCTTTAGTAGATGATGGAAGAAACCTTAGATTCTTAGTGAACACGACGTATGCAGAACAATTCAGCCAGCAGCCATTTTCGAGCACACCCGCGCCTTCTTACTGAGCGTCAGTAAGCTTGCGCTACTCATAACAAAGAAATATTTTAAAAAAATCAATAGTAAATGTTTTTTTTATAAGAAATATACATGTCGAAAGGTGCTAAATGAGTTCACCATTAAGGCGAAATAATTGAAATGTTAAAAACAATAAAAGTGAGTCTCGATGATGTTTGAATTCGACGAACTATGTTTTGCATCATTTTGACCACATTGCACCTCTTTTGTTCGGTGAACAGGAAACGCAAGTCACTACTCACAGGGCTTCCAACTCATGGAAAAGGATAAAACTAGAACACAGTTTGCGTCGACGAACAGTACATGGAGCCTCATTCCAATTCAGCCAACAGTAACTGGGAAATTTAAAATGGAATGGGAGTGAGGGGGGGCTACACGCTCACACCATGCTCTTGTCTTTAGCTGTGAGTCCTTATACTTCGCATGTTTTACGTTGTATGAAATTTCATTTCTCCTTACCTGCTCCACGACCAACTCCTCGAAACTTGTTTTGACCTCCGCAGTGTTTTGGTAATCAGAGTGTCAAAATTACAGTTTACGCGCGCTACTTCCTTCTAAGTTGAACATATTTCTATGCTGACGTGGGTGTAACGCTCCATCTCCGATACGTAACTTCATTGGTTACTTAGCAAAATCGCTGGCAAGTAACGAAGGTAAAGAACAGATGCAAACACATCATAATGGAGGAGACGAAATTCACTGACACTTAAAAGTAATTAATAGTTTTTATTCTGCTGCAATGTATTGTTTACTTACAATTTTTATGTACCGGTATTATATATGTGGCACATTTTACTGGCGAAACCTATTATTATTTTTTTTTATCTCCTAATGGTCACACAGGTACTCCTAACAATGATCCACATAATTGTAACAGTCCGGCTCATATTTTACTGGAAATGAAAATAAATTTCTTGTTTTTACGCCGCACGTTTATTCCTCCTAGGCTAAAGAAGACGGATTAGTAATGAAAGTGTGTATCAAATTATAGGTAAACAGAATGTGTGAGGGAGACGGGAGATCCTCTAGAAAACTCATATGCATGATGTCTACTAGTATGTACTATTGATTAGAGATGGGACTAAGGAGTGAGTTGAAGTGAGCATTATACCAGTGAATCATCATGATCCCTCTGAATACCAGTACTACTTGTAATATGTTCTGCGAGATATAAAGATACGTATTTTACATTAATCGTCCATAACCAAAAAATTAACACACTTTCAATATTACAACTACTACTAGTACTACCATTATTATTATTATTATTATTATTATTATTATTATTATTATTATTATTATTATTATTATTATTATTATTATTATTATTAATAATAATAATCTATATATTAAAATGCTAGTTTTATATGTTTGTCTTCAAATAAATGTTTATATCTTTGTGTTCAATCCTTTCGAAAATGAGATCTCGAAAACCACAAGCGCAAGAAACGTGCCGTTTTCACTGCTCGATTCCAAATTTTGTGTAGATTGTCCAGTTTTAATTGAATATTGGAAAATATATGACAATTGTTTCTTTATTAAATTTTTGGGATACATTGAAAGTGTTGAGTTTGTTTTCTTAAAAAAGTAAAGCATCATATCCTAGGAATTATACATCCCAACACCACACAGCTGTATACAGGGATTGTATATCTGTCAGGCGTTTGTTCCATGCCTAATGATAATGAAAAGCGAAGGATAATAATTTTTTCTCCAGTTTAAGATGAACGTTTATTGTTTGGAGTGTTTTGCCCAATAAACACCATATATCACTGACATTATAGTTAATTGTGTATGTAATGTATTTGCTTATTACATACTGAATGCAAGAAGAAAGAAAACTAATCATACATGAATTAGAAACTTCAAACGGAAGTAGGCTGAAATCTTGCAAACGGTGCGAAATATTAAAAAAAATAATCTCAAAAATCTCCCCTTTACGGTACCCCTTGCCAATTTTTATCAAGACGTTTTTCACTTGTGTCTGTAAACTAACATGTACGTATGTTGTGAGGAATGACAAGGAGATCCATGTTCATATGTGAATGATGCGCTGTATAGGGGCGCATATTCAGCTAGTAATATATCAAAAGAGGCAAATAGTCTCGTTGCTGATGATCCCATTCTAACCTCTGAGTAAACTACTCAATGATATGATAAAATTGTTGGGCCATCCATTCTGTAAAGTTAAAATTTCTTAAAAAAGATATTTTGATATACCAGTACTGTAGGCGAACAGATTTAGAAGGGGGTATAAAGTTTGTTCTTAATTATAAAATGAATTCTCCTATTTCAGATTTGGAGTGATACTACCTTGGCAATCTTGGTTAATTTTTCAGTATGGCATCATTGTTTCACCTACCTAGTTTACATATTAATCAGATACAATAAACTTTTTATAACGGCAATCTTACAAAGTAGGAAACGATTATTGTCCAGGTACATGTAGTTCAATTTTTCCATAAGTTGGAACATTTTTTAGGTATTTTGCTGCGATAGTAATGGTATGGAAACATCACAATTTTGAAAAAAAAATTGAAATATGAACTTTAATAATTTGCTACAAACAAAAACTTTAATCAAATTGTACCAAACTTAAGGTAAGTAAAAGAGAAATTATTTTTTTATTTTTTTTTTAATTTATGGGGCTGAGTGGTAGAGCGCTTACCTTTGGTGCTTGGAGTCTTTTGGTTTGTTTCCCGGTCAAGTAACCTTGTGGTGGACAACATCTTGTCCTTAGGTTTTCTCGGAGTACTCCCTTTCCCCTCCACTTTTCGTTCCACCAATTCTTCCATTATCATACACTTGCTGTAATCATCATCTTCCTTAATCTAATGGACATAACAGTGGGACGTCAAACTCAAAGATTTCATTTCACTGATGTTTATATAGATGTGTCGAAAGATTATAAAATTTCTGAAGTCTATGCCAAGCCAAATGAATTAATGCCTCATAAAATTAACAATATTAAATTGTTTGGCTTGGTTCCCAGCCAATGAGATTTTCACAAAGACAAGGGCTTTGTGGAAATTCCACTACACACCGTATCCGGTCAAGCCATTGGAGACTCCAGAACTACCGGAAGGATGGCGTAGTTTCCTAGTGTAGAATCTGTAATAAAAATGTCCGGCCTCTCAGAAAACTGAGATTTAACTTAAAATATGCAGAAATAGTTCACTAAGTGAAGAGAATCCTAAAATGAGGGTAGACGAAATTTAAAAATAAATAAATCAAATAAAGTAATTTTGTACTGGCAAGTTAATATAAGCCAAAATTTTGTCAGTCGCTCCCAGTCCGCAAGGATGCTAATCTTGAAGCGTCAATTAATTTTAAAACTACATCTTTAGAAATAAAGGAAGTGAAGATCTATGGACATTAGGACTTCTGACGTTCTCGTACAGGATAATGAGACTCAACTGTAATAATCCTACTATGTTATTTACTCTTATGCATCCTGTCACCTCTATAAAAGTGACAAACTCAGCTTAGTAAGGTAACAGAAAAAATTCAAAGTAACCAAGTACTAATGTGAATATAATCTGGACGAGTATACTTGAACTGCACCAATTGCGGAAACAGCTATACTGTTCGGTAGTAACTTTTAAACTAAATCAAAACGTTTACTACATCAACACCACGCACATCGTCAGACCGGGTAGGCTGCAGTCTTTTCTACTAAGCTTGCACAAAAAGGAACGAGATAAAGCGCGCCGTACATTGAGGTGGAATATAGTTCCCAGTCACAGCACGGAATTTTCGCGGCGGAATGAAATTTATATGGCACCAACAGGAAAGTATACTCTTCTAAATATGGACAAATAATCAATATCTGTTCATATATGTGCAAATTATGTGTAAACAGAATCATATCGAAATTGGATAATAAAGGTACACACATTGTGCGGTAAAGGTGTATCATGGTTTACCTCTGAAGACTCTCATTACATCCTAATGATATTTTAATGAAACCATCGGGTATATACCAGGACGAGTGAAAAATTATTTTTTTTTTGGAAATTGAAAGCAGCCTAGTGCAGGACAGTTGGGTACAAAAGTATATAGTAAACGTGCAAAGTTTGGGTCAAATCGGACAATATCTTGAGACGTCATTGGGGCATTCTTTAAGTGCTCATACAAAATTAGGCATTTTATGTTTGACAATGAACTTTATTCATATTTTTGATAAGTGAAGAGCTGTTACCATACGCAACATACAACAGTTTTCCTCTTACTTGTTCTAAGAATTAGCATTTGATTAAATAATATTTCTAAAAGCATTACCATTTTGCCCAACGATTTACGTCAAGAGTGATTTCTTAAAGTAAATTTTTTTAAACAGCGGATTATTTTACACATTTTACATAAAATCCATGTGTTTCGTTATTTTACTTTTGCTTTATATGTAATATTTCCAAAACTCAAGAGGAATGTAAATGTAATTCCTCAAGTAAGTACTCTACCGTCATTGCAGAAGTCCTAGTTCGAACAATATTTTGTGTTGCCACTTGTACTGGATGATTTGGTGTCATTTGAAGTTTAGCGTTCCATTCTGCACCAAGGCTATATTAGACATGGATCTCTACCTTAAAATGGAATCCTAACCGCGTGAAGATACACAAGAAATCAAACTTGGGTCTCCTACGCCAAAGGCATGTACGTTAACCATAAAACCACGAGGGAATTCTCACTTGTACTGAATTTTGCCTGACTTCTAAAATATAGACGCGAGGAAACAATTTTGCATTCATTTTCAATTATTTGTTCAAATTGTGTACTTGCACATGACCATGCACGACCCACGTAAGACCACGTAATGATCCAGATGCAAAAACCCAAATGTTACTGAAATTGCTGATGAAGTAGCAACGGAAGGAGAAAATCATGGAACACATTACAAATATCTCAATGACAAACCGTGGAAATAATAAGCTAATACCACATAAGTAGAGAAAAAGACATCAAACTTCAAAAGAAAATCTTTTACGTTATGTAATTTCCTTCAAATCTCACGCATAAAAACCAATGTTGGAGAAAATACAGTTTAAAAAAAAAACATGTGTTTAAAACATGAAAAAGCTGTTTAAAATGTTTTAAACATGTTTTAAAACACACAAAAAACATGTTTTAAACATTTTGAACAGTTTAAAACATGATATTAAACATATATTTCAAAATCGAGTAATAACTTATTTATTAAGATTTCTTGCTCTTTACTAGCAAGCAGTGATATTATTCTAATTTTTTAACAACTGGTTCTGTATATATATATATATATAGAGAGAGAGAGAGAGAGAGAGAGAGAAAGAGAGAGAGAGAGAGAGAAGAAAGAGAGAGTAGATGGATAAATATATGAATATATATAACTCTCTTAGGAAACAAATTGTACAAGGTAGACAAAAGCAAATTTTTTACTGGATACCACAAGTGACAAGACGTGACCTACACAGCATTCTAGTACAAGGTGATGTGACGAAATTAGGTACTACTGCAAATATCTAGGAAACAAATTACCCAACATATATTGTTGTGGAAAAGTATTGGAAAGATCTTAATCCAGCAATGGATTAGCAAGTGTTGATAATATGTATGCGTTTCAAATATACGTAGACCCAAATAACCCTCACAACTATTGTTTGTTTAAAATGATAAGCGGCATGACCTTGAGTTGGCTTCACGCGGCGTCCAATTGGCTTTGAGTGGTGTTGACAATTCGCAACAAGTAGTTTTGCACGCTGACTTCTCGCGCTACTGCGAATCTTGACAATACCAGAGGCGCTTATTAGAAATATTGTACTAGTACATTAACTGCTCACTTTACCAAGTAGAGAAAATAATTACGAACACACACGTGAAAACATCTTTTTATGACAACTGGTTGTCATGATACACACTTTTAAAGGTTTCCATATAAAACAATTAGTGAAACGAGCGCTGAGTTCCACGTCTAATTTCCAGTGGATTTTTCTTAGATTTGGAACTGGAACTCAACTTTTATTACAGGAGAATCAGGGGTGTAATCAGCAGGTACTTCTATGGGAACATTACTTTCAGGGGGAGGAAAGTTTTTCACACATTAAAAACAGAACAAATGACCTCTCAGAATATGAAAGCATTTTAAGTCAGCGTGTATACTATACACATATTATTGTTTCACGATGCTACCTTATCAAAAGACGGATCTTGACAGTACTGAAGTTGGAAACTGGATTGTAAGACAGAAATGAATGAGCTATTCATTAGAAAACAAATGTTTTTATAGCAGTCTGTTTATCTGACTTTGTGTTCATGTAGGTTAAAATACTAAAGGGAAAAAACTCCAAATACTATCAACTCAGATATTATGCAATAATATAGTAGCGAGTTCACAGCGCCCCAGTTAGGGAAATGAGAATATAAAGCATATGATTAATTTTAGTTCTTTCAATTAGGTATAGAAACCGTATTGATGATGTTTGATTTTTTAAATTTTCATATTTCACTATAAACGTCCCTCATTTGCATTAACTGTTAAATAAGTTTATTAAATATACCAGACGAACCTCGTTTTGGAGTTGGAAATAGTTTGGAAAGACAGGGCTGCCTTTTTCCCCGTGGCTACATACGTCTGCAATCTGATTCATATATATACGCCTAACATCGTAAGAATAAAGCATGGGAAGTTTGTAATTTGTTTTGAAATTTAGTTCAAGATAGGCTCTTTCTTATTCGACAGAAGAAACGCAGTATGTTTTCTCTTCCTTTTTTTCTTTCACGTTCCACTGTCTTATTATGTGCGACTTTTAACACCCACTTTTCTCCTCTATAAGGGAACTAAAAGTATCAGGCGTCTGAATGGTGTCATAAATTATCATAACCCAAGATAAACTCGAGCATATCGAGTTGCTTAGGAATCAGATGGATTGGTTTTGTGGCACCTACACCAAGCCCAAGCGTGTTAGTTGTTGGAACGGAAAGAAAGGAGCTAGTTGTGTAGGAACGTAACTTCTCTTCTAGGATAATGAGAATTCATCAGTGTCTTATTTGCTTTCTTTCGTGGTAATTCGTTTGTTCTCCAAAATTATAGTTGACAATGTCTTTAAGGAAACCGAGTACAGCAGGTTTTATTTTCTTTCTTCTTTTTTTCTTTCTTTTTCTTTCAAGTGCTACGAAGTTAAGCTCGAATAATTATTTTTTGTGTTTATACTTTTTGGAACCCATAACAATAAATTTACAAGACTCAGATTCAGACAATGACGAAATATTAACTGATATAGACGATAGTGAAAGTAATGTTGGAGACGAGTGTTTAGCATATCCCCTGGAAAAGTTAATAGGTAAGTAATTTAGTTACTATATATACTTTTAGGATGCACAGTCAAAATTCTTGAGTTTGCTGGAATAGTACATTTACCTTGTGAATAATGTTGTCGATGTATGTGTCATAATCTCAACTGGAGAACGAGCGAGAAGGGAAAGGGGAGTCCGATATCCGGCAACACCGCGTAGAACATCGGGCACCATTGGCCACTGCCCATGATGCTTCACATCTGAAACACACAGTACACTCATGTGATCCCAGTTTTCATTCTTGATATCTGAGCATTTGAGATTAAGAAATAAATCGCTTTATACCTTGTTTCTCGGAATCATATGTTTAACGCTTTAGCTCTGAGAATTTCTAAAAACAAAGATAGTTAAACTGAAATTTACTGTTCCTGGGTATAACTGAGTAAATTGCACTGTTATGTCTGGTTATAACAAACGGTTCTGCAAGCTCGAAATATTTAACAACCGGTTCTAGCGAACCGGTCGGAACTGGCTGAATAGCACCACTGCTTGTAACCGACCCTTTCATTTATTTTATCCCTGTTAAGACTACAATGTATTGGGTACAGAATATTTCAGTATAGATTCACAATTTTTTTTTCATATCATGACCCCCTTTTACTAACCCTCTTGCCAGTAATTTTCATAAGTACTTTATTGGTTGTAATAAGCTTTTTAGGTAGATTTTAAAATCTACCTACTATGGAGATTTCACACAATCTATCAATATACAAGGTGAAATAAAATTACTCACCACCCTTGTGTGTTGAGAACGGATTGAGGGAAAATGATGAAACTTGAAAGTGGTCTGACACATCAAATGGTGCCATCAAGCATCATGGCTGCCATCTTTGATTGCAATTCAAAATTTCAAATGCAAAGGGAGTCATTTTACATGTTTTAAGGTTAGAATTTTTACCAGAATACTTGTGCTGTTATTTTAGCCCTAAGACAAGTCATTTCAAAGTTACTGTTTCTGAAAGTTTTCTAGTTATGACATTAGGGGCTAAACTCACGTTTCGTAGAGGCGGGTGAGATTTTAGTTGCAAAATTTCATTACTATTTCAGAATACTGATGCTAATAAAATTATTTTAAAATAATACATTTTCGAAAAGTAATATTTGAAGCACACTTCGCGTTGTGTTAACTAAATTATTTTCTGCAAGCCTATGTAATTGGTTGCTTTTTTCAAGTCAATAATTCATTGAAGAAAAGTAATGTTTGGGGTGTTTTCAATAATCCATGTCCATTTTCAATAAGGTTCATTTTTACTCAGGAAATGGATTCTATTTCAAAACGTAATATCTTCGTAGTTAAGAGTGCGCCTAGGAGAGCAGCCGCCCCAACTCCACCCTGAATCTCAGATTTTGGGGACAGTAAGGCAGTTTTAGAAACCTTTTGATAAGCGAAGTCCAACAGAACAAGTTTAAGGTCCTTACACCGAATAAATACGGAGGAAATATAGATGATCAAAACTGGAACGTTGCTTAGGCCCAATTTCCAGAATTTTAAGCAGGCTCGAAACTCGAAAGTAGATCCACGTTTGAAATCCTAGGCCAAAAAATAAGCAAGAGAGTAATTTAGGCCTATAGTTCCATACAGTCAATATAAATGCGATCGAGGTCCGTATTTATCCGGTATAAGGACTTCAATTTTTTCTGTGGACTTTGATGAGCAAAGGGTTTCTAAATTTGCATTACTGCTCCCAACATCTGATTTGAGGCTAGGGGGCGGATGACCTCTAAACGGACGCCCCTCTCTAGCGGCAATCATATAAAACTCTAGATTGCACCTAGTCATGAGTTTTTCTTTCTTTCATTTCGGATTCTTTCTTTCTCTAAAGCAGCGTTTCTCAACTTTTTCAACTTACGGCACACTACAGGTGTAACTTGAATTACCGCGGCACACTCATAAATATCATTATTATTATTTGTAAATATAAAATACCGTGATATATATATATATATATATATTTATTGTGATTACTGATCTTTTCACAGAAAAGAAAGCTCGATCACTGGTATTTCCCCGTGGTAAATCATTATGCTTATTTTTTATTCTAATTTAAAAATTGAAAACAATTACAATGAAATGTTGGACTCAGGTTTTTTCTTTTTCGAAAACTGCATCCAATCTTTCACTAAGAAAGATCATTAATAACGAACGAACAAACAAATCTTTTTTACTTTTAAAAGACAAATGTAGGTACTTTGTTTGCATGTTTGATTTGTTGAAAAGATTCAGTGTAAATTTTAAATTTCAAGTTACGAAATAGGGTGCGACAATAAAGAAGCAATATTGGTCATAACAGTGAAAACAAATACTTTTTCAACATTACAAATGTACAGAAAAGTAACACGGTATGAAACTTAAAATTGTAGATTCATAGTAGAGGTTCATAGTAATGTGAAATACAAATATACATTTTCACAATGTCTTGCAATTTGTTTCGATTTCCTCGCGGCACACCTCATTCACGGCCCACCAGTGTGTCGTGGCACACCGGTTGGGAACGCTGCTCTAAAGTATGTATGTACAAAGACGGAGAACCAACATGTACTGTATCAATGAATGCCTGCGATATTTCAGAAGCACAATTTAGCAAAGAACTATTTGTTTTCTCAATATAACTCAAAAATTTTTGTTTCCATGAAAATTCTTTTATTTTTTTATCAGTTCTATAAAAAGTGCAACCTTCGACTACGACACTTTCTCGCAAAGTAACTGATAAGCATTCAAACAGTACAATAAACGTTAAAAACAAGGGGGGGGGATGACAAAAGAAATTGTAGATCACCACACTGACCTGCTGTAGCCACGAGAAATCAAAACATTCACATGGGAAGAAGTCTTTTGAATGAGAAGCACTTTTTGAACATTTTCTTTTTCTGGCAGATTTTTTTTTTACAAAAATGAAATAAAATAAAAATAAACATGTTTAAACCAAGTCTTAAAAATACACCTGTTTAAAACAAAATGCTTAAAATGTATATAAAATTTGTTTAAAACAAAATCAATTGTTTAAAACAAATTTTAATCATTTGTTTTAAACATTTTGTTTTAAACAAAACAACCCTGGTAAAAACTCAGTGGTAATTATACTTGTGACAAAGATCTGTACAAATGCACTAGCGAAGTGAGTAATAAGGTCCTAACAATGGCCATGATTTTCAATTGATCAAATAGAAGGAAGGTTATAACAGGATTACAGAAGTGTATTTATTATAAGAAGATGAAAATAATGTGACCCAGAGGGAAACTTGCCCAGATGTAAAGTTCAACCTATCTTATATCTTCATCTTCTCAGCCTTATTTGGAAGGTCATAATTTGGTGACTGAATTTAATGACCAAACACTACCAGAAACTCACAAGGAAATATATAAATCAGAGACATAGAATGCTACATCTCAAATCCCCATTAAGTTATCTGCATTTGCAAGTGCATGCGACTCGATAAAAGTGTCTTCCATATATGTATCTAAAACTGTAAGTTCCCTGTTAAAAGATTGATAGTTAACAGTGTCCATTGAGTAAATAAAATGTAGGAAAAGTAACTGACAGAAACAAGATGCCAAGAAAGATACAGTGAAAACGTTGTGAACTTAGTGAATAATAATTTGATGAAATTATGTGCGTAAACTGACTATTTGGATAAACGGGAGATTAGAACTATTAAGTAGGTAAATATTGGGGAAAACATTTCACATGCATATTGTAATTCAGAAGCATATCCTGCTTTCAGAGCCATAGTCGAAACACAACGAACATATTACACTGCTTTATCTTACATCCATCGATATTATGTTAACTATTACGGACTATTTAAAGGATATTTATACGAAAACTGAAAATGTAATATTTGCTGGCTGCAATGAATCTGTGATAAACGCAAGAGCAAAGGGAGATGCTGTTTGGGTAATAGAAGAAGAGATGCGAAACCAGGAAACCAGGAACCCAGTCAAATTGAGTGTTTACAAGCTTCATGGCAACGAACGTCATCTCCTTTACCTGCTGCATTATTTAATTGGAGATTTCTCATTTTCATGCTTTATTAATAAATAGCTTGAGTGATGCAAGAAGCTGCTGGCAGTCAAATTTGAAGACGTTCAGTCTGACAAGTTATATGATATGAGTTGTTTATCAACTCTTTCCTTTTATGACGGATAGAAATTATCAATATTAACAAACTTTAACTGAGCACGGACAAACCATAATTGTTACATATTTTTGTCGGTGTTCAAAGCTTAAATTCATGCTAAACTCTGATCAGACAGAATTGATGGAAAGGGAAAAATTGGGGAAGTTCGTAATAAGGGAGGATCCCATTGAGACATCGTGCAGTGAAAACTGAAGATGTACTAAACGCATGGGTAGTTATAGTGGGGGGTAGATGGAACTTAACATACAGCTACCTCCCTGTGGTCAGTTATTGGTTGTATCTATTTAGAGACAAACTAATAGCTGTAAAAACGGAAGGATCATACAGAGATTTGTCAATCGTAAATTAAAAGTCAGGTCCATAAACTCAATATTTTAGCTTTAAAACAATTTTGGTTAAATGCAATATAAATGATTGAGGATGAAAATGCAATATTTGTGAAAATATTATTTAATCGAATGTTTAGAACAATAAAAAGGAAATGTTTAGTTGTTGCTTATGACCATAACATTTCCCTTAACGGAAACATGGACGAAACGCCTTTAAAAAGAGTACAAAATGTCATGTTTGCATGTGTGTCGAAACTTGCCGTTTTGGTACCTCAATATGTCCGATTAATCTCAATTTTGCACATTTACTAATAGATACCTATACACAATTTTCCAATTTACGCTGTTACCACGCTACACTGTTTCTAATGCTACACTGTTTCCAATTTAAAATAATAAAGTTTGAAAGTGCTATTTTCGACCCACCCTAGTATATACAGATGTTGGACAAAATAATAGAAGCATCTGGTAAAATCAAAAAATATTGTATTAATACAGTCTTTGCCCACCTTTAGTAGGTAATATAGCTTAAATTCTGGACGAAATAGACCGATGTAAGTTCTGAATATTGGGGTTAGTTGAATTTGAGGTCATTCTTCTTGCAGCTCAGCCTCCATATCAGATAAAGACGAAGGAGGTAGTATTGACGAAAATAGTAAAGAAGTTGTCAAAAGTAATACATATTTTTACTGTGACTGGTAACATTGAGCACAGTATAAATCAATTGTCTCTTGTTTGTTGCAAGTAGTAGTACAACTTATGTATTACCAGTCGAGGGAGGCAATATTGCTTTGGAAGTTGCGCATATGTCGTGAATGACTAGTATGTTCAGCCTGACGGAGTTTCAAAGAAATCTAATTGTTAAAGCCTTGTAGTTGGAGCACCAGTGAGCAAAACAGCAGCTATATGATGTGTACCATAAGTCATAGTCTCGAAAGTACCGGTAGTGACTGCATACATATTGCACGGTACAACCGACTCGGCGAAGTACAGTAGTGATAGAAAGACAAAGTTGCATGGTAGAGAACGCCGTGTTCTGAAGAATATACTGACCAGGCAAAAAAAAGCAACGATCTAGAAACCTAATCAGCACCTAAACACTCCAGTGTCATGCAAATCAGTGAGGTGGGAACTTCATGCAATGGACATCTATATCCGGTGACCCGATACCTCTTCATGAAATCAAAATTGATCAGAAGTGAACAAGACAGTTTGATCGCCAATAATTGGCGTTTAATCCTCAAGCGTAGTGATATACTACGGATAACTTTGTAGGAGGGTTAACAAGTTAACCTGTTAACTCTAGTCGAACCAAGATTGATCGAAACTGAGCTAGATCATCTCGCCATCGTTTGGTTGTCAAGAATCAGAGTTGACCGCCAGGAGTAGTTACGTAATACGCACAATTTTATAGGGACCTAACAAGTTAATCTGTTAAACTTCATGTAAGTATAATTGATCGGAATTGATCCAGATTGTTTGATAGTCGTTTGGTCGTGTTTGATCACCAACAATCATAGTTTGATGACTATGCATTGTGATGTAATAAGTATAATTTTATAGAGAGGATAAGTAAACCTGTAAACTCGCATGGAAAATTGATCGGATTTCGGCCAGATTTTTTGATCGTCATTTGATCTCTAACAATCATTGTTTAATCGCCACTCGTAATGACAAAATATACATATTTTTTCATAAGAACTAAAAAGATACATTTTAAGTTGCTTACATTAATACATATTACTTCACTATGCATGGCTATCAAATTCTTTCTTTTATATGTATAGAAGAATAGAAGTAACTGTTTGACATTAAATATTGAAATAAAAATACGTTTCTAAGAATAAGAAATTGAAAGTGATCGTTACCCCCACGAGGCAGAGAACCGTCAGTGTTGGGAAGGAAGTAGGGCTAATAGGGCAGCTTTAGTCATAATTCATTCTATCGTTCTTCATCTGGATATTATTTGCATGATGGATAATTGATAGAGGATATAAAGTGGAAGTCGTCCTCTGCCACAGGTGGATGTGCACCATTCCGTCCTAGCTTTTATTTTGGTCCAACGTTTTGTTTAATTTTTGGATAAGAACCTCAAAATGTAAAAAAAAATAATAATAAATAAATAAATAAATAAATAAAAATAAAGATGTAAAATATTTATAAAATCCGCAATATGTTATGTGTTGCTTCTTTTGAATTTATGAATGTTATACTTAGCTATTTAATGTTTATATTGCTTTTTTTCTATCAGTTATTATTATTACGTACTATTATACCGAGGCCATTTGTTTGGTAGACCGTGATGGAGATTTGATGCACCTCTTGTTCTACTTGTTCACATTAGTTCCGCATTGAATCCTTAGTGAGGGCGAGTGATAACGAGATGCATCAAACAAAACAATTTTTTTTAGGTCTCTCTGAGTTCTAAGACCCTAGACAATTTCCCTTGTTTGCCTAGTCTGAAATCCAACACTCCTCATTGCAAGGACAGAGTTAAGCTCAAATCTTTTAAAAATCTATATTACACCATCACTTTGATTATAATAACCAGTGTTCATTCAAGGAGGAAATAATGCTATTTTGTTTGTTTATTTCTAGGTTGTCATATATGTTTGAAACTGGAAAATATCTGGGGAAAAGTTCTATTACAGTCACATAGATCATTATGTTCTCTTGGATCGTGTTAGACTGTATCAACACCATTCAGCGTTTGGATCGTGACCAATGTCCAGGACAGTTTCCAAAAGCAGTTTTGTATGATCCATTAAGTCTTTCTCCGTGAAAGTGAAACCAACACTGCTGAACTCCATGAGAAGCGCCGCAGACTTGTTCATAAGCATGCAGAAATGGTCGACATGCAGTTCTTATTCCATGACAATGCAAACTCACATATTATTAAAATTACTGTGCAGGCTCTCCATTAATTGCATTATAAAATAATTCCTGTCTTCCCATATACTCCTGATGTATCTTCCAATGGCTACATTCGGGACTTCGATTACTTCTTGACAGGGAAAATCTTCCTTGATACCCGGTCAGTGCAACAAGTCAGAGAACCAATAAACACAATTCCGTACACAAGAAACATATTTCTCCAGTCACAAATGATTTAAATTTAAATTAAATGAGTAATAAAACTCCAGACTATTGTGTGTAATATATCCTTGTGAACCTGACCCTCCCACTTTGTTTTCTTAATTTCTCATACTGGAGTGCAGTACAATCAAAAATATTTGAGGTACAAACCGACACAAACGAAGTACTTTTTGTTGATAGGCGGAAATCGTTTGTACCGAGAGGTGGTAGGGCCAGGTTCACAAGGGTGTGTAAAATAAAGCTAATTTGAAACCTCAACAACATTATTATCAAGTACGCAAATTCCGCCCTTATCCAGCAGCCGCTATTATAAAACAACTTAAAAGCGCCCCCGCTCTCAGTAAATTGTTCGAACACATATATATAAACGATAACCCAGGTTTGTAACTTTGTGGCCATATGCTCTTTTCACAACAACATAAAAAAGAATGTGTCAACACACTGTTAAGGTGTCCTATCAAATGAAAATCTGACGTTGTTAGTCTAATAGACGTTTCCCTTGGGCCCAACTACAAAAAGAATACAGCATTGTTTCAAATGAAAGATTGAAACTTGTACTTTTCGAGGAGTTTTTTTTTTTTTTTCATTTTTCAACATAGCCTCCAATGGAGTCCACGCACTATCGCCAACTGTGCACTAGTTGTGGCATGCCGTTGGTAAAGAATAAGGCTGACTGTTGACGACACCAAGAACACACTGCCTTAATGACCTGTTTATCGGATGCGAAACGCTGGTCTTCCACGTGTTCCTTAAGCTTTGGGAACAGCCAAAAGGAATATGAGGTCAGGTCAAATGCTGCAATATGGGTGCTCAAAACATCTCCGAATTGGAACTTCCGCAACATGCGGTTACTTCCTGCTTGTGTGCCGTCTTGCGTTGTCATGTTAAAGGATGGTTTTGTCAGAATAAACTATAAGGATATGTGCACGTAGCTTCGTTAATGTCTGCACGTAGCAATTGGAGTTCACACTGGCCCTACTTTCCAGAAAAGCAATCAGCACCACATTATCATAGTCCCAAAACATGATGACCATGACTTTCCCTTCTAATGTCTTCGTTTTAAACTTTTTATAACTGATAGAAGATGAATGTATGAACTCGACGGACTGGCGTTTAGTCTCAATCTCGAAGTGATGAGCCAAGGATTCGTCGCCAGTTAGTAGATGCTTAAGAAAGGTACCTCCTTTGGTGTTGAAACGGACCATATTTTGCTCAATGCGTTTTCGCATGCTTCTTTAACTTCCGTTGTAAGGTGACGCAGAACCTACCTTGAACACACTTCTAACCCAAGTTCGTCCTGAATAAAGAAATTCACTATTCCGAGTGATTTGCCAGCAGTGTCTACAAGCACCTACTGCTTAATGAACAGTCTTGATATATTAAACCTATATATTAGATAATTTAATTTTCATAAACTCGGAAGGCTTGCGTAGATTTTGAGAATAAACCTGTGAAATAAAACCATCAATATTCCAGTTCATGCAAAGAAAAGAGGAAAAGAAAATTTCGCTTACGTAAAGCAAAGATGACGTACGTAATTAACAACCTTATGCAATGGAAAGTTATTTTATCTCCCTTATTAAATAAGGCTTTATACATTCATTATGTTTAATAATTCTTTCTATTTTTATTCTCTTAGTTTTGCTGCTGGTTTCAGTAAATATTAGATCGTACTCTTAGCAGCTCATTTCAGATTTTGTTTTGGGGACTATCTCTGATATAAGTAGAGTTGTACGTTTTACATTAGTACATTACAAGAAGTATAGTTATTAGTACATTAGTGCATTAAGAGTAGGACAATGTGTGTCATCGTTAGGAAAGACAAACAAGTTAAAAACGTATTTTGCTATTTATACAGTACATTAATAAATAACATTTTCTTCCAATAAAACGAAAACTGTGAATTACGAGTTACATGTCAAAAAGAGGTCCGATATATTTCAGAAAAATAACAGGTGAAGAAATCAATTGTAATTGATATACCAGTACATACTTTACTATTTTTCGACATAGTCATCATGAACATCTAGATATTTCTCGTAGCATGGCACAAGCTTCCGTATACCCTCTGTGTAAAAATAGTGCCACCTGAGGATGCAACCAGTCTAGAACTGATGTCTTGAACACTTCACTGTTGTTGAAATGCTTCAATGCAAGATGCTTTTTCAGGTAAAGAAAAATACAGAAACCACTGGGACCAAAGTTGGGGCTTTAAGGGACATGGGAGAATAGTTCCCATCGAAATCTTTGAATTGTCTGAACACAGTACGAACAGCTGTGTGTGAAATAGGCGTTGTCATGGATCAGAAGAATTCCAGAGTGTAGCATTCCTCTGCGTTGATTTTGGATGGCCATCGAATATTATTCAATGTCTTACAATATACATTTACTATAATTATTCGTCCTGGTTAAAGCAATTCCAGAAGAGCCACACCCGTTTGGTCCTAAAACACGATTGTTATGATTTTGTGAACTGATTATGTTTGTTTGCATTTCATTGCTTTAGGGCAATGATCAATAAACCGTCGATCGCGAGCTACTAGTAGCTCGCGGGTACATTTTCGATGCTAATGCTCCGGTTGCATAACCTTGATTCCTCTACTTGATAGGTAATAAAAAATTGTAAGATTTTTTAAAATAAAAAAAAACTAGTAGTTCTTTTGGTTTGTGCTCACAGTAGAATTTACAAACAGAAGCTTCATAAGTTTGGTGACCATTGCTTTAGGAGAACCAGAGTGTCGCCATTGCATTGTCTGCTGTTTCGACTTCTCAGTTGCGTACGATATCTAGGTTTCATGCCCCATCTTTATGCTGCCGTGTCGTGACAAAACGCTGTAACTTTGGCGAAGAAGTTTTGCGAAAATGAGCCTTAAAGTTTTCATCCGAAGATGTGATCTGTATCGTGTAGAACCAGTGTAACTAGGCAATAATGGTCAACCAATCAATTATCACCAAATATAATCACACAACATGCATTTACATAACATTACATGTAACCACGTGTTTCCAAAGTCAAGATACACTGGTTCTACACGACACAGATCTCATTTTCGGATGAAAACTTTAAGGCTCATTTTCGCAAAACTTCTTCGCCAAAGTTACAGCGTTTTGTCACGACACGGCAGTATGTGAGCAAAGACCTCCCAGCGGACCAATAATTCAAGTGCAGCTGTCATTCTTTTTTTCTCTTTGTGAGCATCTGTTAACATTTTTGGTACACACCTCACATATAGTTTGTGATATCCCAGCTTGTCAGTCACAATTCGATTCACTGTTTTCACAGACACTTCTGGAAGCTCATCGGTGATTTCAGTTACCGTAAACCGGCAATGGGATCGCATACTAATTGTCGAACTGCTTGCGGCATTGTCATTGGTGTATTTGACGCTTTCCACTGTAGGCATATCAACTAACTGCATGTTTTGTCCCTTTCAGTACCTTAGCTTCATGAGGCATGGACCTACAGTTTAACGTAGGCTCCTACCCACATGAGAAACTAATGGAAATTAATATTTGGTTTGTGAGTTTTCTTGACTCACGGTTTACCATTTGATGCTTTGTATTTCTGAATCTGCGGAACTTATGGTAGTAGATTTGCTTCATCATAGCTTTTTTTAAAGTATGCCTCTGAATTTTAGTCATCTAACAATGCTTTTCATTTCTTTTTGAATGATATATAGTTGGATGTATTTTTACTCAAATTAATGTATACTACATATATGTATATTTATTTTTAAAAGCCATTTTGAAAATATTTTCAGACTATTTTCCAAGTTTTACATTTTTATAAATTAAAAGTTCATATGAGTTAGATGAATTTTAAGAAAAACTTTAACAATTATGTAATTTTACTCAAATATGTAAAAACGCCTCCATTTTTGTTTCAGGATGAAGAAGCGAAGCATCACTATTGCTGTTTGATAGTAAAAGAAGATATCAGTGAATCCAAAGCAGTTTGGTGACTACAGACTCTGCAATTCTCTGTCCAAAATAATTTCAATCACATAATTCAAAATAACTCTTGAATAACTAGAGGCCAATAGGTTTTACTTGATATAATTTGTCCATATGCTATTGTTTTAAAGATATATATATATTTATGCATATTTGTCAAAGTGAAGTCTGTAGTGTTATTTATTGATACTGCTATGAAAATGAAATTAATCTTTATTTAAGAAATTCTTAAAAGAGTATGAAGAATGTATTCTCCAATCGTGAAAAGAAAGAGAATCACAAGTTCATTAATCGGGTATATATAAATGTGTAATATTCTATATTTTGCAAAGCTTTTATCCATATATCTTACAGCATGTAATTACAAGTTTATGATTTTTTTTTCTATTTAAGAAATATTGTACAGTAAGTTAAGTTTATAATATTAGTAAACTCGAGGTATGCTAATGATGAATTTTAGTAGTATCAAATAAGAAAATTTTCATTAACTCTTAAACTATTATGTAGATTTGTTCTTTTTTCTGGTACATCAAATGAAAGAAAACAAATTAAAATCAATATATAATATGTGATAAAAAATAATACTATCAAACTCCTGAGGTGATACCTTATATTAAATGAAAGAAAACAAGGTGTAATAAACATGGATCAGTGGCAGAACGTTCCCCTCTGTTGCGTGGGGTCAATGGTTCAATTCCATCTCTCCTCTACTGGACTTTGTAGTCATCAAAGACCATGTGATCAGTTGCCTCTGGGTTCTTTCGTTTCCTGACACTTTGTTATTCCGCCTAATTCTTTTAAAAATCATTCACTTTGATCAATCATGCATCTTTTCTAGCCTAAAGGACATAAAAATGGAACGTAAAACTAAAAGATTTGATTGCGTTTGTAACCTGCTAAATACAGCTTATATATATAAGTTTTCGTGTTAATTTTATTTTCTTGTTGTTAGTATTCACTGTAAAATTAGGGAAGAAACAATATAATAATGAGTGCACAAGTACAATTTATTTCTAGAGTATATTTTTAAATGATTAGCAAATCTCATTACACAACTGACTTCACCCAAAGTACATTACCGGGTCCTCTAAAAGATTTGAGACATTTTTGGAGAGATTAAAAAATACCGCAGAAATCAAATGCGAGCTACACAATCCATTAAAGTTTCTACAGGCATTTGATAATCAATGTTATCCATATAGAAAAATTACAATGACGTTAGATAAGGTAATCTTGAAGGGCAAGCTAGAAATTCGTTTCAATCTAACAAGCGTTCAACAAATTCGGAAATAAAGTTTTCTTATACACGGGGTGAGCGATCTTCAGATGTTCCGTCGTGTTGGAACCACGTATTTTACAGACTGTTGGAGGACAATTCTCTGCAGTCTTTATTAAGGACAATAAATAGAGTCCAAAAGGAAGTTGTCTACGATAATAGCCTATTTATTAACTATGAAAGGCTGGTGATTATTATGTGCAAATGAAGCGCGCGGGTTCACTATTGTCCATTAGCTGTTTTTATAAATCCCATTCCCTGTCAAACATGCTTTGACGATAAACAATATTCGTTTACTCAGACCAACTTCGTTCACAAATCTGTGAAGAGACCATTGCACAAATTGAATACAAAGGTAGTCAATTCCACTAAGAGCTTGAACTGTAGTCAATTGAGAGGGAGGTATTTTTTAGATTTTGCTATATTCTACACAATACGGAAGTGCACATTCAGTTAATTAACAAGAGCTCGGGTGCTAATAGATGTAACATCATAAAAGAACCTCACAAGGGAACATATTATATTGATAGTAGCATTGCCCAATCAAACAATGCGCAATCGATAGAGGAATGAAGAAAAGTGAGAAATCCAAAGTTTTATCGGCCGGCACCAAGAAACCCAGGAGATACAGAGGATAGATGGCTCTAGAATCATGTGAATATAGGAATGCAAAAGATACACTGAACTTTAAAATGATTGAAGTAATCAAAATGACATTTACGCAACAGTATAATAAGCGAACATTGTACCCACAGACATGCTCAATAACATATGTAATGCAGTGTTGCCAACTGAGCACGAACTGAAGTTTTGTTAAATGGCACAGAAGACAAATTATAACATCTAGAAAATCTAATTATAAGTAAACCCATACCTGTGAAATCATTATGTACAGTGTTGAATATAGGCCTATACGAATTCCAATGTGAATCTTGGATGTAGAAGAGTACATACAGTACACGATTCGAACTAGTTAAAACCAAAATATGAGACCACAAACAAGAATATAATCACTGAAGTACAAAAATAACAGACAAAGCACAGTGTCTAAGCATTTTTGTCAAAGGAAAATGTCAGAATAATACCTAAACACAGCACATAAGGTAAAATGATACATGCCCTTGTATGATCAAGTGATTCGCAGGCTCGCTGCTGATGTACATGTTCGATTTCCGATTAGAGCAGCCCTGGCCACGGCGAGCAGATAGTGGAAACTCTCCTCGTGAACGCTCACGAGCATTCTACGTGCAAATACGATTGTTCGTACTTCGTGCATCTTCGGGTTTCGTCCTTCGAGGAGCGGAAGTGTTGTGAACCTTGGCGGTAATCACTAGCCTACCAAATAAAAAAAGTATGTGTGGCAACTGATTGCTATTTACTGTAAAGTGTTTTTTACAATGTGGTAACCGTTATCTATAGACAACACAAACTTGTAACAGCAATCAAATGATAAACTATGTACGTTCCTTTTCTTCTTTTTTTTCCTTTTGTTAAAGAAGGATGTGGTGGAACCAAACCATCGCTTAAATTTATAAAAATTTGCTAGTTTGCCCAATGGAAAACCAGTTTTCAATATTATATATACATACATATATATATATATATAGAGAGAGAGATATATAGATATAGATATATAGATATATATATATATATATATATATATATATATATATATATATATATATATATATATATATATATATATATATATATAATCAAGTTCTTAATCCGCGTGTGGGTTTGTTATATTATTTTATGTTGTTTCGCTTTTTAGGAAAAAAGAATCTGTTGATACGAAAAAAAGATACTGTAGCACTTGTTTGTAATTATCTACGTATTATCTCCAAAAAATTAGCTTATGAATGTATGTGTGTACGAATAGGCTTAGCAAGGGGTTGGTTAAGGAGATTAGAAGCCACTATTACACTATCAATAGGGAGAATAGTATTTCTTACTCCTCTTTTAAAGTTACTTTAATCGCAAAGAATCAAACAAAATATTAAGAGAGCCAAAGAGATTTTCCATTTTTAAGAGTGACCATTAGTGACTACCATTAGTGTTTTTTTTTAAAGAAGGGGTGTCTTTTTAATAATGAAAAATATATTGTCCCTGGCTGGTTGCTTGCCGGTGGCTTGTTAAAAGTGAAAAAGAATGTTAAATCATATCAACGATTGAAGCTCACGCTTGTCTTCGATAGTTACTGATTGATTTTGAAAGTCACAATGTTGGAGGCCTACTGTAACAGCGTAAACTGGGAAGGAAACGTCCCAACTGAATGATGCGAACATTTAATCTCAATATCTTGAACATGAAACGTGGGTTGCACGAATAACGCTTAAAGTGGGCTGGACTGCACTGGAATTTCCTTGCGGCAAATTAGTGTTTGGTCGGAACTCAGTTCTTCTGTGTAATTGTCTCTTAACAACATTTGAACATTTCTTTTAGATAATAATAACTAACTAACTAACTATATGGCCTATGGAACCCGAAGGTTCAATGCCGCGTTTACAAAATATTTCCACTAACTTCTGTCCTTAGCCAACTGGATCCAGTTTCTACTCTGTACTCTTATTTCTGCAAGATCCATCTTAATATTGTCTTTCCATCTACGCCTAGGTCTTCCTAGTGGTCTTCTTCCAATTGGGTTTTCAGTTAAAATTATGAAAGCGTTTCTAATTTCTTCCATTCTGGCTACATGGCCTGCCCACCTGAGCCTTCTACACTTAATGACCCTAACAATGTTAGGTGAGCGGTATAAACTATGCAATTCCTCATTATGAATTTCCTCCAATCCCCATTTTCATCCCTCTTTGGTCCGAATAATAATAATAATAATAATAATAATAATAATAATACTCATTATTATTATTATTATTATTATTATTATTATTATTATTATTATTATTATTATTATTATTACTATTTTCAACCTCCCGTCGTTCTGCTATCAATCTAGGAACGAAAGGCGTTTACAACTTAGCAAACGTGAAGCGAGTGACAAGTTACAGACCGAGTGCTAATGTAATACAACGTCACGAATTGTGTAAGCAAGCTAAAAAGGTGTGAAACAATTCGTTTCCGATTTTTGCAGTCGTTTTTACGTCTGTAAGCTGACATGTTTAATATTAGTTTCTTTCTTTCTTTCTTTCTTGTTTATTTATTAGTTACTTCAACGCTAACTGTAACCTCTATCATGCGTCTTCCTCGACCAAAAAACGTACCAATTTTATTTCCTGCAGTGTTTTCGCGTCACTGTTTTCGAAATGGGGAGGGGGAGAGCACACCTGCACATTTGACACTTGCGTCTCCTCAATGCTTCAACATCGTGCGAATTTCTGACCAGGCTTGGCCGTAGGGTTTTTGCCATCACGTGTGGTTGGCAACACTTATCGGATGCAGTGGAAGGGGCGAAGCTACCAATACCTGTGCTCACCTGATCTTGCCTCCGCTCGTGCTCGCTCACGCTTCGGCTCCGGGAGCCAATTCATGGACAGGCCTGGATTAGAGCTTTCTGCAACATGGTAGTAGCTGGAATCCTACATTAACAAATCCTACATTAACAGACAGCGGAATCCTACAGACCCGAATCTTTTTACTGCGCCAAAAAATTATTTCTGAATATTTTCGAGTTAGTACACTGTATACTCAAAGCTGCCATATGATGGACCCAGAGTGCACTAAATGTGTTCTCGAATGAGTACTTGAGTAGCAAAACTTGAAAGCATGCAATTGAAATGAAACGACATATGTTTACGTAATATTAAAATGAATGTACTCAAATGAGCACTGGAGGATCGTAGAGGTTAAGCTAGATCCGAGATGTCTTTCACGACCTTAGATCGTTTAAAACGTGAACGGTAGGAATTCATACAGGGTATCCTTAAACGTTGACAACACTGTACATCAGGACTTCACATGTATGGCTCAACTCATAATTAGGTTTTCTAAATGTTATAATTTGTATTCCGTGCCATTTAATAAACTTCATTTTGTCCTTAGTTGGAAACAGTAAGATATATAATGTTATTGTGCATGTCTGTAAGTACAATGTTTGCTTACTATACTGTTGTATAAATGTCATTTTGATTTCTTTAATCATTTTGAAGTTCTATATATCTTTTGCATTTCTTTCTTCACATGATTCTAGATCTTTTCCTCCATATCTCCTGTGTTTCTTGATGTTGGCCCGTAATACTTTAGATTTCTCACTTTTCTTTATTCCTCTATCGATTGCGCATTGTTTGATTGGTCAATGCTACTATCAATATAAGGTGTTCCCTTGTCAGTATAGTTTCATCAAATTGTGCCGTTCGATCTGATCTGCCATGGTTCACATTGTGATTGCTGATCTGCAACAAATCATTCTCTCAGAGTCAACGATGAATAACAGCAAACCTTTTGATAGTGCGAACATTGTCTACTAGCCAAATAGTTCGCGATAAATTCTTTCCTACTATTCCTATTTTTAGCACGATAAAGTAAGTACATAGCAGTTCATTATAACTGCACTATCTATGTAACAAAACTGCTCAAACCTTTCACACAAAGCAAGTGAACAACTATCACCAGTTTCACTGGAATGTTTCATTATTTAGTAGTAAGTCCGAAGAAGAACTTAATTCATCCATAAGAGCGCATTTTGACAAAATAAAAGATGGCGTTAAAAATATAACTCAATACTATTATGTTCAAACTACATACACTGATTCCTAAACACTTTATTTGCTTGGTCTACGTCTATTAAAGCCTCGACAAAAGGAAATACGTATGAAACCTTGCTTCATACAAGTGATTTACTAGAAAGAGTATAGGTTATTAAACCAATCTGAAGGAGCTAATTGTAGCCATATTATATTTGCTTCTCGGTAAAGCTTTACAATTATTTTGTGTATGATAGTTATGTATTTAGAGATTTGGAGCTATCTAAAAGAGATATAATAAATCCAAAAATAATAATTATACGTGTCAACATGGAAATGCGATTTTGTCGAAAATTGTCTATAGCAGAATCCGACTGTAGTTTAACGTTTACGTTGTATGGCCTAGCATTACTCATCTTACCCTCAAGTTGCATGATGGCATTTTCTTCAACAATATTATCGTGAAGTATAAATATGAACAAAAACACCAGAGGTGCAAAAAGTGCAGCCAAGTTCGTCAGCTTCAAAAAGTGTTGAGATGAGGATGGATGAGCCAAGTTCCTTGGCCACTGCATCTGAAAGGAACACTGGAACTTGGCGCGAGGTGTCTAACATATTCGAATACATTAAGATGTCTGTTCCTAGTTTCACGGCCGGGACATTTCAGCCCTAAGGCTAGTGGTTATCCTCAAATCCACCACGCTCACAAACACCACCCCTAAGGCTTGTTAACATCATTTACTTTGACACTTCGTGGAGGAATATAAGTTTTCCTTGTCTGAGTTTCGAACCACCAATCTTACTGCAGTATACTGTATATGTGCCTTAGAGCATTAGCAAAGTTGATATTCCTAAGTTTGATGGTGGTCCCAAACCCACCACTGTTCCTAAGGTTCCTTAACATCATTTTCCTTGACACCTCGCGCCAAGTTCCAGTGTTCCTTTCAGATGCAGTGGCCAAGGAACTTGGCTCATCCATCCTCATCTCAACACTTTTTGAAGCTGACGAACTTGGCTGCACTTTTTGCACCTCTGGTGTTTTTGTTCATATTTCACTTCTTTTTGTAGTTCACCAAGTCAATATTGTATATTGGAATTCTCAATTGTGGCATATTGCTGGATTTAAATTTAAAATTGTACATTTTTAAAGGAGTCATAATGTGCCACATACAACATTAGTTCCCAAGGGCTCTCCCACCGGGAATCGAACCCAAGACCTGTACAAGAAAGGCGCACATTCTAGTCACTAGAACAGCGGGGAGGATTTATTCTATTAAATATCTGTCAAAGCGTTATGTCCAAACGAGATTCCAATTCATTTACCCGAACTACAAAATCACAATCGCTAACATCTCATTTTTCATTACCTAAATACGAAGAGTATCAACAGGGCTCAAAATCCTTGATGCTGAATCCTCGCTGCTACATCACTAGACATAGCTGTTGTTTCAATATACCTAGTTGTTCTCTACCTTTTCACATTGCGAAATTACAGAGTTCATTACATGACGCGCATGTTGCGCAGTTTCACACTGCCTCGGGTTTTCCTTCCAATAATATACACCTTTCAAATAGCTGGTAAACTTAATAATATTTGCCACCAACATATCCTAACTGTATATAAAACTACATGAACTGACATAAATTAAAGGGGTGCTTCCGGTTGACGTGGAAAGTTGAAATGATGAAGGGGGATGAAGAATTTTCCCATGTTATTTAAATGGGTCTTTTTTTTAAACATATAATCTCATGTTTTAGAAAGTTGGAATTGGAATAAAAAATTGAAAATCGGTATGCTTGTACGTTTTCATTAGTATTACCTAAGTAAATCAGTAAAAATAAACAATTCCAACTTTAGAGTGGTTTTCTGGGGAACTGAATAATCTTTCCCATGGTACGTATTTATATGGGACACCTTTTACACCCCAAAATTATACTGCCTTCCTGTAGGGCTACAATGACTAAATTTGACGTGATTGTAGTTTTTCGGAACTAACCGACAGAAAAATTGCCAAAAGTGAATATTTTTAATTTTTAGGGAGTCTAAAGGGGAGATGAAGAAATTCCCCATGCTATTTAAATAGGCATTTTTTTTGACTTATAATCCCATATTTTAGGTACTTGAAATTAGAATACAAACGTGAAATTCGGTATGCTTCAACGTTTTCGTTAGTATTACCTAAGTAAGTCAGTAAAATTGAAAATATCTAAATTTAGAGTGGTTTTATGGGGAACAGAAAAACCTTTTCCATGTTATTTATATTGGACGTCTTCTACACCCCAAAATGTTTAGGCACTTCCGACAGGGTTAGAATGATGAAATTTGGCACGATTGTAGCCTTCCGGGACTAATCAACAGGAAAATTGCTAAAATTGAATATTTTTAATTTTTAAGGAGTCTAAAGGGAGATGAAGAAATCACCATGTTATTTAAATAGGCGTTTTCCTGGAATACAAAATCTTATCTTTTAGATAGTTGAAATAGGAAAAGAAACTTGAAATTCGGGAATTGTAAGCTTAAGAGGGGTGAGGAATAGGACGAGCAAAGGCGAGGATCTGGGGGTGAACCCCCGAAGGGCAAATTCAGGAAATATGAAGAGCAAAGGCACGAAATTCACTGTTGATGAAAAGGCTGATACGTAAGAGATTCTCACACTGTTCACAGATGGAGACACGAAGTATTAAGAACATTTTTACATAACGACTGTGGTAACTATAATATAACTCTGGTACCAATGTATTTACGAAATCGGTTACATTTTGTTACTAGTCTCACATAAATTCGAACAATTGGATTTCTCATTTCTTCGAAAACCATTAATTTTAAATATTCTCACCTCTACATTATTTTACTTATCAAATTAATTTCAATATCTATTTAATACCAATGACTGCAATAAAGGAAAAATATTCACCGAAAAACACAAAATATTGGCTTTCCTTGTCTGGGTTTCCAACCACGAAATTTCCGGCAGTATGTACGTGTCTGAGCCCACGGTTTTAAAAGTTAACTGATTCACAGAACGTGCCTCATTAACTTGCTTAACTACTTATTACTAGTTTCCACTTATTTTACTCGCACACTGTGAAAAACTGTATGTGGCGTACGTAGAAACGTTTGTTACATGTGTAAATCTTGTAGTTGTTGGACTTAACGTACACTAAACGTATAACTGAAAAAGTATATTTGAACGTACTTTCCGTATAAGTGTTCCGAATAAACGTACTTTCTACACGAACGAAAAGACTGTATGTAGGCGGTCAGGATCTCATATACAGATGGCCGTATGTAACTTATAGCTGACGTACGTAATGTACGGAAGACTGTTAGATGTCAGACATCCTGCAACGACATTGTGTAACATTTAAGCGGGAAAGAGGGCAGTACGTATGTAGCATATGGATAACGTATGGTAAGTATTAATTTCTGCAGTAAACATAAGGATCCAGTATATTTGTACACTATACCGCTTTCCGGATAACGGATTTTTCTCAGTGACCTTAGCTCGTTTTTCTATTAACCTAGAACGACAGGGACACGAACACAGAAACATCGAGGAGAGTTAAGATTCCAAAGACTCTTCCACCGGGAGTCGAACCCAGGACTCCATACACCAAAAGCGCACGTGGTAGCCAATAGACCAGCGAGGAGGGCACCAACTCGACCACTCAGACGATTGACAACATTATCACTATGCACATGATGTGTTCAATAATGGAATCGTTCCCGATTTCTCATTGTAAGGACAGTTTTTTTTTATAATGAAAAAGTTTCCGTTGCAAATTCCTCAAATTTCATTTTCAAGCCGTTATAGTGTACCTTTATGGAGAGTTTCGCATCTTTATCTCATTAAGAAGTACCTAATGGCTATGGACAGTTTTTCACCCATAAAAATTCCCATAGTACATTCCTTAAATTTGGAACCTTTACTTACACAGGTCATTACATAAGGTAGGTACCATTATGCAGAGTTTCAATTCTCTATCTCATTTGGAAGCACCTAATCAATGATGAGTGAGTAAATGAACCGATCTCTGTTTGAGTAAGGACAATTTTTCGCCCATAGAAAATTCCATAGCACATTCCTTAAATTTCGGATATTTTTCATATTCAAGCCATTATAAGCTACCTTCGTGTAGACATTCACATCTTCATCTCATTGGGAAGTACCTAATGGCTACGGACAATTTTTCGTCTATAAAAAATTTCCCATAGCACATTCGTCACATTTCGGACTTTTTCCATACTCAGGTCATTATAAGATATCTTTATGCAGAGTTTCACGACTTATCTCATTGGAAATACAAAATCAATGTGATGAGCGAGTGAGTGAACCGATTTCTGCTTGACTAAGAACAGTTTTCACCCATAAAATTTTTCCATAGCACTTCCTTAAATTTCGGACATTTTCCATATTCAAATCATTATAAGGTACCTTTATGCAGAGATTCATCCTTCTATCTCATTGGGAAGTACCTAATTAATGCTATGAATGAGTCAATCAGTGAGTGAACCGATTTCTGCGTGGCTACGGACAGTTTTCACCCATAAAAAAATTCCTTTAGTACATTACTTAAATTTCAAACCTTTTGCATACTCAAGTCATTATAAGGTACCAATATACAGACTTTTACGTCAATATTTCATAAAAAAGTACTTAATCAATGTGACGAGTGAATGAATGAATCGATATCTGCTTGGCTAAAAATAGTTTTTCACCCATAAAAAAATTCCCATTGCACATTCCTCACATTTAAGACTTTTTTCACACTCAAGTCATTATAAGGTACCTTTATGCACAGCTTCACGTCATTATCTCATTGGAAACTAACAAATCAATGTGATGAGTGACTGAATGAACCGTGCTTTGCTAAGGACAGTTTTTCGCCCATGAAAAATTTCCAATAGCACATTCCTCACATTTCGGAATTTTTTCACACTTAAGCTATTATAAGATACCTTTATGAAGAATTTCACGTTTATATCTCATTGGGAAGTACCTAATTAACTTGATAAGTGAGTGATTTAAACGATTTCGTGCTTGGGTAAGGACAGTTTTTTGCCTATAAAAACTTTCCTATTGTACATTCCTTAAATTTCGGACTTTTTCCATACTCAGGTCATTATAAGGTACCATTGTGCAGAGTTTCATGTCTCTGTCTCATTAGGAAATACCTAATCAAATTATAGAGTGAGTCAGTGAAACGATTTTTTCCTGTCTAAGGACATTTTTTGCCCATAAAAAAATTCCCATAGTACATTCCTCAGATTTCGGACTTTTTCCATACTCAAGTTACTGCAGGGTACCTTTATGCAGTTTCAAGTTTCTATTTTGTTGGGAAGTACCTAATCAATTTGTTGAGTGAGTGAGTGAATCGATTTCTTGCTTGGCTAAGGATAATTTTTTGCCCATAAAAACTTTCCCCTAGAACATTCCTCAAATTCCGGACTTCTTTCCATACTCAGGTCATTATAAGGTACCTTTGTGCAGAGTTTCAGCTTTCTATCTCATAGGGAAGTACCTAATCAATTTGATAAATGAGTGAGTGAAACGATTTTTTTCCTGGCTAAGGAAAGTTTTTTGCCCATAAAAAAGTTCGCATAGCACATTCCTCAGATTTCAAACTTTTTCCATACTCAAGTTATTGTAGGGTACCTTTATGCAAAGTTTCAAGTTTCTATCTCATTGGGAAGTGCCTAATCAATTTGATGAGTGAGTGAGTGAAACGATTTTTTGACTGGCTAAGGATAGTTTTTTTGCCCATAAAAGATTTCTCATAGCACATTCCTCAGATTTCGGACCTTTTCCATACTCAAGTCGTTATAGGGTACCTTTATGCAAAGTTTCAGGTTTCCATCTCATTGGAAAGTACCTAATCAATTTGATGAATGAGTGAGTGAAACGATTTTTTTTCCTTGTTAAGGACAGTTTTTTCCCATAAAAAATTTCTCATAGCACCTTCCTCAGATTTCGGACTTTTTTCATACTCAAGTTATTGTATGGTACCTTTATGCAAAGTTTCACGTTTCTATCGCACTGGGAAGTACCTAATCAATTTGTTGAGAAGATGAGTGAATCGATTTCTTGCTTGCCTAACGACAGTTTTTTGCCTATTAAAATTTCCTTTAGGACGTTCTTCAAATTTCGGACTTTTTCCATACTCAAGTCATTATAAGGTACCTTTGTTCAGAGTTTCAGGTTTCCATCTCATTGGGAAGTACCTAATCAATTTGATGAGTGAGTGAGTGAAACGATTTTTTTCCTGGCTAAGAACAGTTTTTTGCCTGTAAAAAATTTTTCATTGCACATTCCTCAGATTTCGGACTTTTTCCATACTCAAGTTATTGTAGGGTGCCTTTATGCAAAGTTTCCAGTTTCCATCTCATTGGGAAGTACCTAATTAATTTGATGAATGAGTGAGTGAAACGATTTTTTTCCTGGCTAAAGACAGTTTTTTGCCCATAAAAAATTTCTCATAGCACATTCCTCAGATTTCGGACATTTTCCATACTCAGGTTGTTATAGAGTACCTTTATGTAAGGTTTCAAGTTTCTATCTCATTGGGAAGTGCCTAATCAATTTGGTGAGTGAGTGAGTGAAACGATTTTTTCCTGGCTAAGGACATTTTTTGCCCGTAAAAAAATTCCCATAGTACATTCCTCAGATTTCGGACTTTTTCCATTTTCAAGTTACTGCAGGGTACCTTTATGCAGTTTCAAGTTTCTATTTTGTTGGGAAGTACCTAATCAATTTGTTGAGTGAGTGAGTGAATCGATTTCTTGCTTGGCTAAGGATAATTTTTTGCCCATAAAAACTTTCCCCTAGAACATTCCTCAAATTCCGGACTTCTTTCCATACTCAGGTCATTATAAGGTACCTTTGTCCAGAGATTCAGCTTTCTATCTCATAGGGAAGTACCTAATCAATTTGTTGAATGAGTGAGTGAAACGATTTTTTTCCTGGCTAAGGAAAGTTTTTTGCCCATGAAAAAATTCGCATAGCACATTCCTCAGATTTCAAACCTTTTCCATACTCAAGTTATTGTAGGGTGCCTTTATGCAAAGTTTCCAGTTTCCATCTCATTGGGAAGTACCTAATTAATTTGATGAATGAGTGAGTGAAACGATTTTTTTCCTGGCTAAAGACAGTTTTTTGCCCATAAAAAATTTCTCATAGCACATTCCTCAGATTTCGGACATTTTCCATACTCAGGTTGTTATAGAGTACCTTTATGTAAGGTTTCAAGTTTCTATCTCATTGGGAAGTGCCTAATCAATTTGGTGAGTGAGTGAGTGAAACGATTTTTTCCTGGCTAAGGACATTTTTTGCCCGTAAAAAAATTCCCATAGTACATTCCTCAGATTTCGGACTTTTTCCATTTTCAAGTTACTGCAGGGTACCTTTATGCAGTTTCAAGTTTCTATTTTGTTGGGAAGTACCTAATCAATTTGTTGAGTGAGTGAGTGAATCGATTTCTTGCTTGGCTAAGGATAATTTTTTGCCCATAAAAACTTTCCCCTAGAACATTCCTCAAATTCCGGACTTCTTTCCATACTCAGGTCATTATAAGGTACCTTTGTCCAGAGATTCAGCTTTCTATCTCATTGGGAAGTGCCTAATCAATTTGATGAGTGAGTGAGTGAAACGATTTTTTGACTGGCTAAGGATAGTTTTTTTGCCCATAAAAGATTTTCCATAGCACATTCCTCAGATTTCGGACCTTTTCCATACTCAAGTCGTTATAGGGTACCTTTATGCAAAGTTTCAGGTTTCCATCTCATTGAAAAGTACCTAATCAATTTGATGAATGAGTGAGTGAAACGATTTTTCTCCTGGCTAAGGAAGAATTTTTTTCCCATAAAAAATTTCTCATAGCACCTTCCTCAGATTTCGGACTTTTTTCATACTCAAGTTATTGTATGGTACCTTTATGCAAAGTTTCACGTTTCTATCGCACTGGGAAGTACCTAATCAATTTGTTGAGAAGATGAGTGAATCGATTTCTTGCTTGCCTAACGACAGTTTTTTGCCTATAAAAAATTTCCTTTAGGACGTTCTTCAAATTTCGGACTTTTTCCATACTCAAGTCGTTATAAGGTACCTTTGTTCAGAGTTTCCGGTTTCCATCTCATTGGGAAGTACCTAATCAATTTGATGAATGAGTGAGTGAAACGATTTTTTTCCTGGCTAAAGACAGTTTCTTGTCCATAAAAGATTTCCCATACCACATTCCTCAGATTTCGGACTTTTTCCATACTCAAGTTATTGTAGGGTACCTTTGTGCAAAGTTTCAAGTTTCTGTCTCATAGTGAAGTACCTAATCAACTTGATGAGTGAGTGAGTGAAACGATTTTTTTCCTGGCTAAGAACATTTTTTGCCCACAAAAAATTTCCCATAGCACATTTCTCAGATTTCGGACTTTTTCCATACACAATTTATTGTAGGGTACCTTTATGCAAAGTTTCAAGTTTCTATCTCATTGGGAAGTGCCAAATCAATTTGATGAGTGAGTGAGTGAAACGTTTTTTTTCCTGGCTAAGGACAGTTTTTTGCCCATAAAAGATTTCCCATAGCACATTCCGCAGATTTTGGACTTTTTCCATACTCAGGTCGTTATAGGGTACCTTTATGCAAAGTTTAAGGTTTCCATCTCATTGGGAAGTACCTAATCATTTTGATGAATGAGTGAGTGAAACGATTTTTTTCCTGGTTAAGGACAGTTTTATGCCCATAAAAATTTCTCATAGCAAATTCTTCAGATTTCGGACTTTTTCCATACTGAGGTTGTTATAGGGTACCTTTATGTAAAGTTTCAAGTTTCTATCTCATTGGGAAGTGCCTAATCAATTTGGTGAGTGAGTGAGTGAAACGATTTTTTTCCTGGCTAAGGACAGTTTTTTGCCCATAAAAGATTTCCCATAGCCCATTTCTCAGATTTAGGACTTTTTCCATACTCAAGTTATTGTAGGGTACCTTTATGCAAAGTTTCAGGTTTCTCTCTCATTGGGAAGTACCTAATCAATTTGATGAATGAGTGAGTGAAACGATTTTTTTCCTGGCTAACGACAGTTTTTTGCCCACAAAAAATTTCCCGTAGCACATTCCTCAGATTTCGGACTTTTTCCATACTCAATTTATTGTAGGGTACCTTTATGCAAAGTTTCAAGTTTCTATCTCTTAGGGAAGTACCTAATCAATTTGATGAGTGAGTTAGTCAAACGATTTTTTTTCGTGGCTAAGGACAGTTTCTTGCCTGTAAAAAAATTCCCATAGCACATTCTTCAGATTTCGGACTTTTTCCATACTCAAGTTGTTGTAGGGTACCTTTATGCAAAGTTTCAAGTTTCCATCTCATTGGGAAGTACCTGATCAATTTGATGAGTGAGTGAGTGAAACGATTTTTTCCTGGCTAAGGACAGTTTTTTGCCCATAAAATATTTCCCATAGCACATTCCTCAGATTTCGGACTTTTTCCATACTCAGGTTGTTACAGTATATCTTTGTGCAAAGTTTCAGGTTTCCATCTCATAGGGAAGTACCTAATCAATTTGATGAATGAGTGAGTCAAACGATTTTTTTCCTGGCTAACGACAGTTTTTTGCCCATAAAAGATTTCCCATAGCACATTCCTCAAATTTCGGACTTTTTCCATACTCAATTTATTGTAGGGTACCTTTATGCAAAGTTTCAAGTTTCTATCTCATTGGGAAGTACCTGATCAATTTGATGAATGAGTGAGTGAAACGATTTTTTTCCTGGCTAAGGACAGTTTTTTGGCCATAAAAAATTTCTCATGGCACATTCCTCAGATTTCGGACTTTTTCCATACTCAGGTTGTTATAGGGTACCTTTATGCAAAGTTTCAAGTTTTTATCTCATTGGTAAGTGCCTAATCAATTTGATGAGTGAGTGAGTGAAACGATTTTTTTCCTGGCTAAGGACAGTTTTTTGTCCATAAAATAATTCCCATAGGACATTCCTCAGATTTTGGACTTTTCCCGTACTCAAACTGTTATAGGGTACCTTTATGCAAAGTTTCAGGTTTCTATCTCATTGGGAAGTACCTAATCAATTTGATGAGTGAGTCAGTGAGTCAGTGAGCCTGAAAACTGCATATTTTGGGGGTCCAGTACTCAAATATGGTTGAAGGTAGGTATGTGAGATTTGGCATATTAGCACATCTGTGGGATATCTCCTTACATTCTAAATTTCATGTTTCTACATTTAATAGAATCGTTTTTACAAAGCCTCGAAATCGGCGATTTTACCCAAAACTCTTGTTCGTGTATAATATGCTTACGGCAGTGCAGGCCAGTTTTCATTTTCTTCGTGGAACTTGGCTGCCATGCACTGCCGTGCATGTTGATGTGCACAACAGCATTAGTATTGCTACACCAGTGCTTAATATAATGTAATGGCTCTCTACATATTTAGATGCCGATTTTATTTGAGTGTAACATCCCACAGGTATGCTCCGAAGCTAAGGGAAACTATTATGATGATAGTGAACAAAATGGTGAAATAAGGATAGTGAGAGAAAACGACGGAAACCGATGCTAACAAAGTTTGTCATTATGAAGCCCAGTTGGCAAGAGCTGGGATCGAACCATTGAACTCACACATCAAAGCGAGCGGTCTACCACTGAGTCATCCTCGCGTCTCCACTGATCGAGATAATAGACATTCCAAATCTCCCTTATCATGTTACTTAGGATAAAATACATTTTTACGATTGCGAACTGACGTGAAATAGTATTTAGTTGGTTTTTGTGTCCATGGTTATAGAATTTAAGCTATTTAGACGGAAGATGAAAGGTAAGGAATAGTTAGGATTTAGGACTTAGATTTCTGGGCTTTCGGTATCTATAGCCATTTAGACAGTCACGTTTGAGGGATGACGTCCCTCGGCAAGCACACTATCAGGGGAAAGGGAAGGAAGAAAGGACGGGGAAGGGAAGAAAGCGGAGGGGGACAGGGGAGGGGGACCTATAAGTTAGGTACCACCCCGGCATTTGCTGGTGTGAATAAGGAAAATCTGGCAAAGCTTTTTACACTTTTTCGACCGAGTGTCCCACCGGGAACCGAACCCTTGACCGCTCGCACCGAAGGCAAGAGGTTGACGACTACGCTACGCGGGGCCGGAAAGGAATAGTTATCCGAGTAATAGGATATCAGTAAAATATGGTAGTGAGAGAAAATGGATGAATAAAACACATGTAATTGACATCATTGTGGTTCATTACACACAGGTCACAGCTCTGCCTGGATCGAACACAGAGTAGTACATACTAGAAGTGAGCGCTTCTCACTGGACCAACATTTGCCCTCATTACAGTTCTGTAGTAGTGTTAAGCTAAAGGGTATTGCAAATTGATGCTATGCAGTATTTTTGGTAAGTTTATTATACATTACTCAAGACCAACCAGTAACCAGTTTCCTTTGTATGTTATTTCTTGTGATTCCAGTAATCAAACAGCCTCTGGTAATTACGCATTCTTCGAGTAGTTCAAAACAACTTGTTTAGTATTTAATGTGCACCATAAATGCATGTTAAGTGTTCACATTTATGTAGCAATGCAAAAAACAAAATCGAAACAGCTACGTAAAAGTGTAGTGTTTTTACCGAAGGGGAGCAACTGTTCAAGACGTGAAGTGAATTTCCTCCCAGTCCAGTTGTTCGGGTGTCGTATTTTTCCATATATTCGTCATGGATCAGTGGTTTTTAACTATTAGTCAGTGATACTACTTTGCCTATCCTCAATAGAGCATTCATAGAGTTCAATTTCACTATTCTGATATACGAAACTATATGTCCAAGAAATAAACCTGTGGTTTTTGTTATGTACCAGTGCAAAAAATGAATTATTCGTGATGATGGAAGTAGTACTTTGGAAATCTACATTTGGCACTATATAAACTCCAATCCTATCTATACTTAGATAGTAGATAGTATTCAAGTTATTGTTAATATCCATTCACAAGTTGTACCACTCATCAAACAGTGCCCGAAGTAAGTATTGGTTGGTTCCAGGCATGTGATCTTTTATAAAAATTGAGATGTGATAAATAACAATCATTTTAAAGAGGATTCATGCCCAAGGTTTATACGAGCAACGGCGGAGCTCGATACTCATTTTTTCTCTTCCCATGGGTAGTTAGGTTTTTTGCTAACAATTAGCATACCATCTTTATAAGTTGGCATCCCGTAGCAGTTATTCAGCTTCAAGGAAGGGTAACAATATATCTTGCGACAGCTTGATGTGTTTCGTGGAATTGATATGTTTATGGTTTGTAACCATGAAACGTATTATGTATTTGCTTTTTTACAACTTGTCACTTTAGTTCCACAGTATCGTAGGACTGTTTATGATGATCTGCGAACCTTTTATTGACAGATTTTAGTTATTTTATTGACAGATTTAGTTAGTTCTGCCAGTTTGTAGGACCCAAGAACTACTCTGCATTAGTCTCGGTCGACTTGATCTAGTTTCGACCTTTCTACCCCCACTTGAACTGTAGTATTATTAACTTGTTACCAGTTGATAACAATCCACTAACCATCACTACTAGCATGTTACCTTCTACTATATATCCTATACCCATTTATGCGACCTCGGGTAAACTCCCTCAGGTCGTCACAACTATGTCCGAGTAACACGGTGAAATGAAATATTTAAGTTTTACGGTTATGCCGGTTACTCTAAAGGAGACGGTGATGATGAGAAATGAATGAAATGGTGGAACGAAGAAAGTGGGAGCAAACGAAAGAACCTCTAGTAATATGCTACTACTCATTGACTACATGTTAACACCATCACTATGTCACACTCATTGACTGGTTGCATACGTTTGGTACGTTTCCACAAGAACATCGTCTGATATAACTCTTTAATTCTAGATTCAAAAACAAAGCACTAACCCAGTTTTAGTTATATGTGAGTGAAGGATTTCCTGATCTAAGTAAAATGTTTTGAAATTTTTAGTCACTTTTTTCACTACATGTTTATGTAAATCAACTTTTCTACTGTCTACACGATTAAGACACAATACCAAAACCGATTAGACGTTGATGCAGTTTTTAACATTGGATCTACAGATCGACAAGACTTTGGCAAACAAACGACAAGCGTAAATGACATCCTTAAAATTGACATTTTATGAAAAATAAATTAATTAGTTGTAAGTATGTTAAATGTAAATACCAGAATCAGAAGTAAAGATCAGAAGTATAATCAGAAGTAAAATACCATTAAGACTCTAACATTTGTAACTTCTAAATACATTATTTCGATAATTGATAAAAATAATTTATAATGTTAATAATAAATACTAGAATTAGACATCAAAATACAAAATAATTTGTCGCTACTCAACATTTGTTTATGTTTTATGCCTGTCTTCAAAAGATTGAAAACCACTTTCTTAGATTACACGGATTCGATTTTAGAAAGAAGTATAGTCACTCGGACTGAACAGAACACACTTCTTCAACTTTAAGATATATATATTTTTAGCATTAATTCCTAAACAATAGTAAGTTACTAAATGCGCCTAATTCATACGTACTAAATCATATATTAATATTGAAATTAGATTCCATTTTATTATCAAAACTTTTCTTTCAAGATAAAATATGTTGTACGCTGTTGCGTAACTCCTAGAAATAACATTATTTGTTGCGTAGAAGGAGAAAGTGATTTCATTTTCGATTAGTAACATAAAATGAAATGATATTAAACTAAATTGTATATTAGAATGCTGTCTCTAATTAGTGCTTAGAAATGTATCCCCGTAACCCAACTTCCTCTGTGCAATTCCTTTTTGCCGATATCAGAGGATTTTCAAACATGGATATTTAAAAAGAGCACATACGACACAAGGTTATTTCATAGTTATGGAAGTGAATTGTTGGATCGTGCTCTATGTTGTAAAACTCCTATTCACTACCGATCATGTTCAATATGATGGCCTAGGGAGTTGTAAGACAATTGTAAGATATCGGATCTTTCAATGAAGGAGGCTTCTATTCAGCACAGGCTGCTCCAGCTGAGCCCACTCGTTCCTGCAAACATTCCAAACTCCTTCAAGAGTAGTAGCACGGCCATGTTCCGTTTTAATAAACAAAAGACACAAACGTCCATGAGTGGCGCATCTGACCAATGTCTCTCCAGCAATTTTACAGGAATGTCTCTACATGGAATACCCTTGGTACTTGTCTTTTGTTTCATACGAGCCATGTATTCCGCCGTTGTTGTGATTTCTGGCCTTGTTTTTGTGGACGTGAGCTTTAGTAGTCTTATTGTCATATAAAGTAGGGTAATCTTGGCGATATGGGATCTAAGACGAGCTGTATATAGTAAGAGGAAAACACCTTTACAATAGATGTCAGTATTAATATATGAGGCTTCTCTTAATATAGAAAAACGCCAATATCATAAACCTTTTGGGGAAACTTCTTTTACACTTGCGAATCTACCATACGTGGTTTTCTCCATCGATAGGGTGGTAGTGACTCGCACGCACCGGCTTTGAACTGATCAAAATGACCCACGGCTCATCTAGGATGATGACATAACGCCATTTATGTTACGTTGCGGATGTGGGTTCTTGTTAGTCACATATTACCGCACTTTAGCAATAATTTCTTGAGTGTATTTCGGAGCTGGTTGCTTCTTGTGCGGCTACCGTCGGTTGTTGTGTCCTTCAAGATTATGATTTATTCATGCATGTATCTCTTTATCAGACATTGTGAAGCATTTGTACCTGCACTGTTTTAATTTGCCTATATTTATAGTCCACGTTGGAAAGTGTTACTATCTAGCGTTCCAAGGGTAGACGCATTTCTAGAAGTATGATGAGCGCAAAGATCCTTAATCTCTTCAAGCTTGCTTAATGCGTGACAAGTCCTTAATGGTACTGGGACAAAGGCAGAGCACTTTTCGCGCCTGTGATTCACTACTATAAAGACAAAATAACCTTCTGTATTTGTTATATATTTTTTTAATCACTTGCCAGAGCGCCCATAGGTTTTAAGCTAGAGAGTTTGAAAGCGTGATATTTCCCATTTCCGGCAGTTTATAACTCTGAGAAAGAGGCTTTTCCAACCCATGTCTACACTATTTTCTCTCATATTACATAAGGAGACACCTCCCGGAGTTTTATAGCGTTATTTTTCTTCAGACTGTATGTTTGATATTGAATATCTGTTTGAGTTTATTCGCATTTTCGACATTAAAACTAATATTATCAAATGCAGATTTAAATATTTATACGTATAAAAATTGTAAAAATAAATATGCCAATAAATATTCTAAGTAATAGTATTGTGTATTTTAATTTATTACACCTATAGTTTCCTTCATTATATTTTTGTAGAAATTTTCCTTTCTTACTTGATCAGGTGTATTCACTGTCAAATGATGTTTTATCTTTCTTTTGATAAATCTAGTGAATGAACCATGGATCTTATTCTGTCCATTTACATCAGAACCAATATTTATAAAATATGACTAAACTTGTAATTTAAGGTATGGTATATTAAACGGTGTCTTACCGATCTGTCTAAGGGCACTACAGCACTTTGTCCAAAATATCTTAAAAGGTCTTATCTTTAGGCACATTCCTATTCTGCCTAATATTTTGAGCGAGGGAATTTCATGTAGGAAGGGATTTCTTTAAAAGGAAATACAGCTTCGAGTTTCACACTTTCTAAGAGCGGAGATAAGAAAGCATATCTTTCTAAATAGTGTAATAAACTGCTTAATAATTTTAACATATTCTGGAAGAATAAGTGAAGACTTAGAGGAAAAAAAAAAAAAACCCGTCAAGTCCAAAAAGTGAAAGTGTAAAGGAGATAGCTTCACAAGGGTTTCTCGTTATCCGAATTTCTTTAAACTGGGCACATATATACTACACCGAAAAAAAATTGCATGTGTTTTTCTGTTTCTTTCGGAAAATACGTTAAGGGGAGCAAAGGGCCTCTTTTCCAAAAAGGGTCCCCTTGATTAAAAGAGCCACACTAAAGAAACGAAACTCTGCCGAAGGAAAGATGGGTTCAAAATAAGAAATACGAGTTTTGTTATTTTTGCGAGATAAGGGTTTCAGGGAGCAATGGCTTCCTTCGAAATGAAAAAGACTACTACAGGGCCACTTCTTTGAAAACGGCTACAGATAACGATATTCTGGATTTCGCTAAAAATGACTGAAACAGTGAACTGTTGTAGATATTGTGACCCTGAGAAAAAATCTTAATAGGCATAACCATCAATCACTGACTGTTTACCCACTACCAGGCCACTTTTTTGAAAGCAGCCGAGCCGAAAATAGTTATATTCTTGATTTCGGTCAAACTGACAGAAACCGTGAAATGTTATGTATATTGTCATCCTGAGAAAAAGTCTCAATGGATACAACCACAAATTACTAATCGTTTGGTCACCACAGGGCTACTTTCTTGAGAACAGTACAAGTACGGCAGTACAAGGATGTGTCGTTTTAAAGTAGTCGAATTCGACAAGGATATAATCAAAGCGATTCCCAGCGGTTCAAGAAGTATTGCTTGAAGTGTTTCTTGATCAGAACAAAATTCGAAATGTGCTTAACAGTGAATTCAAAATAAAACAATGTTCTGTTTACTGTCACAAAAATTATTAACCCATTTTAATGATCTTTAAAGTTCGTCTTTTTGTTATTTGTTTCGATCAGCGTTCAATAAGCGTCATTACTAATCGCCACATGTGCGCTCTTTCTAAGCACCCTTTTTCCTGAAACAGAAAGAGAGCAGCATAAGAGCCACTGTTTCTGGACAAACTTTTATTCATAAAGTAAAAAGAACCAGATATCGTCGGTAAATTCACGTACAGGTGTATCTTCATGATTTTAATTTTACAGAAAAGCGATTTGAAATTCTTCGTATAATGTTATACCTTACTACTCATTTCATTTTCAGGGGGCGCGGTGGCTCAGTGGTAGAGCGTTCATCTCCGGTGCTTGGGGTCCCTGGTTCGATCCCAGCTCGCACCGTGTGGATTTTGTGGTGGACAAACACCGTGCTTGTGGGTTTTCTCGGGGTTCTCCCGTTTGCTCCCACTTTCTTGATTCCACCATTTCACTCATCTCTCATCACCGTCTCCTTTAGCCTAACCGGTATAACCGTGGGACGTAAAACTTAAAGACTTTATTTCATTTCATTTCATTTCATTTTCAACACAGTGTTGCGAAAGTTTGTACGGAGAAAGCTTTGACCTTAGTGTTCTTGAAGATATTATTAAAGGTTGACTACGTTGTACTTTTGGCGGGAAATTGTGCCTCAATCAGTTACGCCTTTCCGCCGCTTTTCTTTTCTAAAGAAAAAGTTTAAGTTAT
The DNA here is from genome assembly GCF_964235325.1 of Thermobia domestica. Taxonomy (NCBI): domain Eukaryota; kingdom Metazoa; phylum Arthropoda; class Insecta; order Zygentoma; family Lepismatidae; genus Thermobia; species Thermobia domestica. The sequence goes on along the minus strand of NC_137456.1, from coordinate 155,218,949 downwards.
GCCCTCGAGAAATTAAAAACAAGATAGAGCGATAGTTTTAAGCGTTCAAGAATACGCTGATGACCAGGAATGAAGTCGAGCAGGGTGCGCCTAGGCGATACCCTAGTACATTTCTTACTGCCAGGGCAGCGTCCTGGTACATTTTCAGGTAATGAGTACATTTTGAATATTCCTTTTCGAGAAAATTTGTTTTTTCCTGTTCCACCGTTTGAACTCAGAAAGTATGGTAGTGCCATAGTTTGTCATTATTATTATTATTACTATTATTATTATTATTAGTAGTAGTAGTAGCAGTAGTAGTAGTATGAACAGCAACAACAAGAACAACAATAAGAATAAGAATAAGAATGCACTCGGTTGGGCGCCCCGGTACTTTCGTAATCACCACTGCCGTGCATCACTGTTGATGACATCCCAATGGGTTTGTAATTGAAGCCAGGAAGTAGTAAAGTCCCTGATATAAGTAAATGTGTTGTTTCTTTTGCAAGTAACAAATTAAATTTTTAGTAAAATTGTTTTCTTCTCGCACGTTATATTTTAAGTAAATAATTTTGTAATATTATCACACTCCGATTTACCTGAAACTCCTGGAGCGCATAAAGGAATCAAAAATAGGACAAAGCTGTTTTTCTATATCCTCCAACATGGGAGATAAAGAAGGTAAACACCCCCTAAAGTGCGAAAATAGGGCAATATGACACATTTTAACAAGAGCATAACTAATAACGCACAATACGGATTTGCTTGAAACTCCTGGAGTGAATAAAGGAATCAAAAGTAAGACATACGTGCTTTTTATATCGGCCAACGTGGGGAATGAAGGGGTAAACACCCTGCTAAAGTGCCAACAGCGCTTCTTCGTAGACTTGTTTAGACGCTTACTTTCAAGAAACGCCTTTTGCAGACAGCTCATATCTTTAGTCATGTAAGGAATTAAGCTCCGAAAGTTTTATGGTTTATAGAGCAGGTTAAATAAGCATGTATGACGTTCAAAACTCAAATTCGAAATTTTGCTAGTACGCCCCTATGTGTCTTTACCGACGATATAACGTCTGCAATGGTTTTAAGGATTTTTTATTATGCTTTAAAAGGAGATTAATCTTTTCCCTACTGAAATGTAAGCAGGAGTTAAATTTTCAAGTAAACTGATTGAGACAATTCTTGATCGTACTGTTGGCCTGATTTCACGACAGAATACGTTAATGTTGATTCAGTGGATAAAAAATATTCCATACCTTATCTTCTTATATGTTAGAAAACAAACGAGACCAAAAAAAGTTTTTTATGTCATTTTAGTTCAACCTATATTTTCTTGTATTTAGATCTTTTCTATATGTTGAAGAAAATAATTTTAAAATGTGTTACATCTGGGAAATGAAAATAACACATTGTTAGTAGAAATCTTTAAAAAAATTAGATAATTGATATATTTAGCATCTGTTAGACTCTCAGCTTAATTCAGTCATTTTCTGGAACCATAGGCTCCTCTCATTTTTATGGTCATGAGTAAATCTAAAAGTTATGATGAAATATTGACCATACCAAATAAGAAACAAAGTATGTTACAATCTAAGGATTTTGGCCCTAATAATGACACAAATGAAGCTAAATGTGAAGATGAGTGGCCTCTATAGATATGGGTTTCCCACGAAATTCTGAATCATTTTTTTCCTGCTGGATATAACAATAAGGTAGGCATGATAAGTCTTTGGAAATCCTTAATGGTAATGTACAAAAGAAATTAGTGGATGTGTGACACTATAGACATTATCTGGTCAGACATGAAGATTCACATAATATTTGAAATATCAGACAAAAGACCTCTTGGTACGATGTAATGACAGTGATGTCAGAGACTTGAGATGAGTGTTCTTAGCATGCGCATAGCTTTAGTATTCTGCAAGATATATGCGTAGTTTAACCATATAGAGAGGAGGCTAGCTAACAAGAATTCTAATAATTGTGCGAAATGCAGAAAAGTAAGACATCCTACAATGATTAGAAACACTTTTACTTTATGATTTCTGAAATATATTAAAAGGGAAATGAGAACGTGGAGATAGGACTAGTGATAATCTTTACCGTAGAATTTGTTTTAGATTTTGAATTGTAAAAAAAATGATGAATTTAATCTTGAACGGTTAATAATTTCTCATTATGAGTGATATTGAATATATATATATGTAAAGAATTTTACCTTGTTAATATATCCTAATTCATCTACCGTACAGTACTGTGAATCCATTCAAATCATCCTTTCTAATATGACATGCTAGATTCAGTTACCAGGATCTCTATGTCAAGTCAATGAAGTCATGAATCTTCATAGAAAATTACCTTACAGAGAATTTCGGAAACTGTAAAATAATGATGTCCGCGACCTCCTCCAGACATTGTCCAACAAGAGTCCATGTCCATGATAATGATTTACTTAAATCAGTGTACTTTCTTCACAAGAAAACTCAGGAAACATTTTTACTCAATAACAGTATGTATTCACTTTTAGCATGTCGGAAAAGCATAATGTTACAATTAACGATTGTCGAAATTGTATTTCAATCTCTTACAAAAGATATGGAGCGTTATAACTAAGCTTTGCTTATCTCTGTAAACGCTAGCGTATATTATGTACATATACACACACTGATCCTTTACTTACCACTTTAAATTAAGAATAATGTTACAAATACATATTATTTTCTAATGTAACAAGTACATGTATATGGAGTGGTTTGAATGGGAAGACTGACATCTGTTGCGAACCATGTGAATAATATCACACTCCTAGAATAAGACTGTCCCAACTCGAAAATATTGATTTTACAGTTAAAGAAGAAACACGGTGTATGTAGAGAAGGCTGGTTATATTTCCTGTTCTTAGAAATTATGGCGTTATTTAGATGTGCATTAAAAATTAACAAAAATTTAAATTTTTACTTTAAGGCACGACAGCTTTATTCTGGGGTGCGAGATGATCAAGATGTTTTGAAACATGATCAAACGTAGTAATATGCAAGTTGAAATTCTTTGTAATATTTTGAAGTACACATCTTGTTTCTTAGAAAATCAAGTAGTACGTTTCCAAGAGACTTAAATATAATTATACCGTTAATAGTCGAGAGGCAGAACACGTGGTTATTAAGTTTCGTTCAACCCGAGAGAGTACAAGCAACCTTTGGTCCTAACTCATCAAGTCCACTATCCTGATCATTTCTAGACCACCGGTCGCTTGTGTGATGTACTTTTCTATTGCGGTGAGATATTTAACTTTGTTAGCCATAACGTCATTAGCAAATGTAATTGAAATATCTTGTTAAGAGCATTGGCTAACCAAAATGCCTGTCACTGTTAAATAAGATACACCTTTTATTATAATGGAAACAAATTTAAATGATGTTAAAAAGGGTTGTTAGTACATTTAAAATGATTTATTGAAATATAATGACAATTTAAATGTAGTTACAAAATTAATAACTAATTAAAAAGTGAAAGCTAGTTAATTGAATGTTTATGAATTAGATGGGAGACATTTCCAATTACATGGTAAGAATTTTGAACATTTCCTATTGAAAATTACAATTTAACATTTATCCAAATTATGGGATAAATAGAAGGATAAGTCACTTACAATATTATTCGGCAGAAGAGACCAGAAGTTCCAACCTTTGATGGGCAGGAGAGATCCATCTCTATGTTCTGAATCGATGGAGACTTCTTCAAAACAACTACCTTGCTTCTCCACTGTACCAACTGAACCCCGAAGCAAATTTACGGCAGTCTTTTATATGAATCGTGTAACTGTGGTTGAATTCCTCTTAACCTATTTCTGTTGTGACCCACTCACCTACAGAAGTCACGTAGCATAGAACAATTTTTAGAATTTTTACTGTTAGGTGGAGACTTCTGGTCTCTTCTAACTCAATGAGCATAGAGAAATACATTAATCTCTGGTTTTTCCACCTGTATGAAAAATATTTAAAATATATCACTTTTTTTCGACTGTGATTTTTTACCACATTACCCCTCCTAGAGTAAATTCATCACACATTACTTTTCAATGTATGTTGTGATCACTATTTTTTTTTCGATTGTGTGCTGTTTTCTTTTTTTTTTTTTTTTTGTTTAAAGTAAAAATAGCGTTACTTTTACTGATTCCTAAAGGAGTCACTTATTATACACACAGAAAAGAAAATTAAACACAGTGGTTAGTATCCCCGCCTGTCACGCGGGAGACCGGGGTTCGATTCCCCGCCGGGGAGCCATGTGGTGTACTTTTCTATTGCGGTGAGATATTTAACTTTGTTAGCCATAACGTCATTAACAAATGTAATTGAAATATCTTGTTAAGAGCATTGGTTAACCAGAATGCCTGTCACTGTTAAATAAAATACACCTTTTATTATAATGGAAACAAATTTAAATGATGTTAAAAAGGGTTGTTAGTACATTTAAAATGATTTATTGAAATATAATGACAATTTAAATGTAGTTACAAAATTAACAACTAATTAAAAAGTGAAAGCTAGTTAATTGAATGTTTATAAATTAGATGGGAGACATTTCCAATTACATGGTAAGAATTTTGAACATTTCCTATTGAAAATTACAATTTAACATTTATCCAAATTATGGGATAAGTAGAAGGATCGTCACTTACAATATTATTCGGCAGAAGAGACAAGAAGTTCCAACCTTTGATGGGCAGGAGAGATCCATCTCTATGTTCTGAATCGATGGAGACTTCTTCAAAACAACTACCTTGCTTCTCCACTGTACCAACTGAACCCCGAAGCAAATTTACGGCAGTCTTTTATATGAATCGTGTAACTGTGGTTAAATTCCTCTTAACCTATTTCTGTTGTGACCCACTCACCTACAGAAGTCACGTAGCATAGAACAATTTTTAGAATTTTTACTGTTAGGTGGAGACTTCTGGTCTCTTCTAACTCAATGAGCATAGAGAAATACATTAATCTCTGGTTTTTCCACCTGTATGAAAAATATTTAAAATATATCACTTTTTTTTCGACTGTAATTTTTTACCACACTTGAGGAGAGCGGAAGGTCCCCCCGTACACCACCTTCCCCTCTACTGAAGCTAAGAAATGAGTGTTTCTAATAAAAGGTCATATCTCCGAAATTAATCGAGATATTAATGAATTTCTTTTTCCGGTTTCATCTCTAAGGTGCGCTTTACGATTTTGTCTATTCATGCTTTGGATAGACCCAACGAGTTTTCAGAAAATTTAACTTAAACATTAAAAACTGACATATTTTGTCCTTGAGCTCCTCCGTGGCTAAGCGGTTAGCGTACGCGCCTTTGGCGTGGGAGACCCGGGTTCGATTCCCGGCGGGAGCTCATGTGGTTCGGATTCCACGTTAATCAGTAGGTCCACGTCTCATATAGCCTCGCTGCTGAACTCAACTCAAATATTTTGTCCTTAATATTTTATGTTTTGTTCTGTATCTCCCCAATGAGTTGAGATATATATATATATAAAAAAAACATGCCTAATTAAATTTGTAGAGCATTATATTATCTTTCCAACGGTACCAATATTGTTAGGTTTACTTCAAAAAGTAGCCGTACAGTGAGGTAAGTTTGAAGGAAAGTGCACTTTGATTCGAATGCTGATGCTCTGAATGGTACCACTGAAATTCAACTCACCTTAGTCAATAATGATTTTGTTTCCGAGATAAAATCTGATTTTTTCCAATGTATGAAAAACAGTTCTTACCCTTCTCCCTTGAGCTCTCCCGCACTTTCATAATCATTTCTGGATCTCGTACTTGATACAACCGTGAGTTAAGGATCACAAGATTTTGAGATATGTATAGATGTCTTTTATAGTATTAAAATCCATTTACAGTTGATATCAAGGTTGATTCAAATTTTTCAACTCTTATGTAAAGATGTCCTAAGTCAGGGCAAACACCATTTACAGGTGATCTATAGGGTGATTGACAACATCGTTGTAAGCCTGAAGGGTATTTTTAAAATCAAGAATGGTTTATATTTTCTCAATGGTCACTTTAAAGAATGGTTTTGCAGAAACCTAAATAACTCTATTTGTATGTAATTTATGAGAATATTACATCGAACTTCATTAAATACTTACTAATTACCGGAAACAAGCAAAACTATAATAACATTCTACATTATCGTATCAAATCTGCACAAAATTACATATTTCTTTATTCTTTTGAATCCTCATCAGACGAATCATTATCTGGTACTTAAGTGTTTATAAATAACTGATAACATTTGTTACCATTACACCTACAGCTTTTCATGCACTCCACTGAAGCCTGCATACACTTGAATTGTTTGCGTCCCACGTATGTTTACATGTACAAGATTTTATCTCTGGGCAACGTTTTGCCATAGACTCCTGAGTGGTCGATTTGGGTAACAATTTTTCATTCGTAGTTTGCCAACCAAAATGTTCGAGTTGAAAGAAGTCAATATTCGAGTGACTGGCTTACCGCTTAATGTATGCTTAAAGGTGTGCTCGCTTTATGTGGAGCATTAGAGCACACTTCATTGATAGAAGATGGTCTTTTTTGTGATCGACCAAATCAGAGCAGACAGCACTGATCGAAGATATTTGTGAATCCGGGTAGAGATTCACCACAAATTCTTCTACACGTGGTATCATCTCATCATCCACATTACCAGATCCTAAATTTCTTAGCAAGTATGATTTTTTACAATATATATTCCATGCTTTCTATTTCCCAATATCTGCGAACCGACTGGTGGTGTCACTTCCAGTAAGTACATGGAACGCTGGCAAGGAATAGCATATTTCATCGTTGAGCTCACTCACAATTGTGTTCATTTTATAAATTGCAATTTTATTGCTTTTCTAGTAGACATCCATATTCTTCTGCCTTAATTGTTTTAAAAATGTATAAACAGAACAAGAACATTTTTGTCTTTGGAGTCAATGACCAGCTACTTATAACCGCAGCTGAAAGCGTGTTATGCGTGAAGTATTATCCCCGTATCAGCCTATTCATGATTATATTTTTAAAAAAAATGTTTTTTTTTCTCCTTGTGATGACTCCATGTGAAGTAAGTCTGTAAATCCACCCGATGTTTGTAAGTAAATTGTTATCGTGTAAGTTTTCTAGTAGTAGCCATTGATTAAATCTCTCTGCTATTGTTTTGTCTTTGCCTAATAACTCTCTAAGATAATAAACTGTAGAAATTTCAGCTGCCATTCATCATGTATAAAGACTTATTCTGCGGCTATTAATACTGGTAGACTAGGAAATGTACAGTATAATAAACAAATTAATAGAATCTTAGAACAGATAATAGAAATAGGCAATTGGAGAATCTGATGCAGTGTTATTTATTTAAAACTGTTGTTTTTGGCCTTGATAAATCTACTATTAATTGTAAAATCTTGCGCAATATAACCTATTTAAAACTGCTGGTATTGTTCTTGTAAAACCTACTATTAATCGGGAAATTAACTGTACTACTATAAACTATTATTGTTATCGAAGTATAGTGTAATACCGCCGAAATTCTCTTAAGTCTGCATCAAAAACATAAGTAAAATGTGATATGTTTAATATTGATTTTTATCTGTTTATTTAGTGAGAAAGTTTCTTTATTGCCACACTGGTTTAATCTGTATGTACTCTAAAATGAATTATTTAGGTTATACTTATCTATACCAGAATATCATGTTGTAATTCTTTTTCGTTTTATGCGTCTTTCTAATATATTTCCAAGCCAATAGTATACTTTTTATCTGTTTATTTTTTTAAATAATGCACTAGTTAGTTTCTCTACATTTCTCTTCACAATATTTTTTACAAATCAATTTTAAAACGTCCAAGAATTATAACACGCAGTACGTTATTTTAGCAAAGGGCCGTACTCTTTTATCAGCAAATAAAAAGGACAGTAAAATGGAACAAAAATCACTACATCTGGTTACCGCCGAAATTGGTTCAGCCGAAAATATTTTCTTACCTATTTGTCCTAGGTAACAAATAAATATGGTATTCGTAATTAGCATGTTCGAAAACCCCTATATACCGAGTTTCATCCAAATCGGCTAAAATTGTCATAGAAAGGGCGTATCCCACATAAACTATACGACCTAGGTATAATAAATATGCTATTCGTAATCACCATGTCCGAAAACCTCTAGATGCCGAGTTTCATCCAAATCAGTTAAAATTGTCATAAAAATGGCGTATCCCACATAATCTATAGGACCTAGGTAAAAACAAATATGCTATTCGTAATCAAGATGTACGAAAACCTCTATATATCGAGTTTCATTCAAATCGGTTACAATTGTCATAAAAAGAGCGTATCTCACATGAACTATAAGACCTAGGTAAAAATAAATATGCTGTTGGTAGTCAGCATGTTCGAAAACCCCTATATACGTAGTTTCATCGAAATCGGTTAAAATTGTCATGGAAAGGGTGTATCCCACATAACTGTAAGACCTATGTAAAAACAAAATATGGTATTCGTAATCAGCATGTTCGAAAATCCCTATATACCGAGTTTTATCAAAATCCGTTATAATTGTTATAAAAGGCCGTGAAATTTTCTAAGTTAAGATGCAGCTAAATATCTATAATAAACAACAGTAAATACTAATCTCTCCTTATGCTTATTTGGGGGAGACTTAAGAGAATTTAGGCGATATTACACTATACTTCGATAACAATAATAGTCTATAGTAGTACAGTTAATTTCCCGATTAATAGTAGGTTTTACAAGAACAATACCATCAATTTTAATAGGTTATATTGCGCAAGATTTTCCAATTAATAGTAGTCTTAAGAGTATTTCGGCGGCATCACACTATACTTGGATAATAATAATAGTCTATAATTGGGCAGTTAATTTTCCGAATAATAGTAGGTTTTACAGGAATATTAAAAACAGTTTTAAATAGGTTACATTGCACAAGATTTCCCAATTAATCGCGTGTTTAAAAGGGCAATAACATAATTTTTAAAACAAATTCGACTGCAATAAGGTTCTCTAATTTTCTATTCTATTATATCTTCAAAGGTACTCTCTGCTTTAAATTTGTGCATTATAGTACACATTTTCTAGTCTACCAGCAATAATAGCAGCAGAATAAGTTCCTTGTTTTTCTTTTTTATATAATAAATGCCACTGAGATTTCTGCAGTTTATTCTCTTAGAGAGTTATTAGGTAAAGACAAAACAACAGCAGAGAGATTTAACCAAAGGCTATTACTAGAAAACTTTCACGATAACAATTTGCTTACAAACATTGGAGATATTATTTATGCTAGTGGAGAACCAAGACTCCAATCTTTAGAAACAATTACAACACCATTCTGCGACAATGTACTGTACTTCTTGTTAAGGCAAGCTCTTGGGAATTATGTTGCGAGGGACAAAGAGTTAATAATAAATTTCTAATTAAGAAGGAAGCTTGTAGTTCTTTTAACACTTTTATACGATCTAATTTTTCATATTTTTCTTTACCTTTGCACGGTGTTAAGACTAAATTACCTTTTCTTCTATATTCTTGTACTAAAAGAGCAAGAGGTGTACAGCAAATTGTGCAAAATTATATGGGAAATATAACTAAGAAATACAACGATCCGATCATTATATCATATAAGGTGGAATTAGCAGATGTGCCAATAGAAAAATTACTAAAGCGTTTACCAGAAATTTTAGAACATTTACAAATAGAATATTACTTTCTTCTAGATTTCGATATTACATAAGATTTTGCAGGTATTTTTATTAAGAGAGAAATGGAAAAATATCTAATTAGTAACTAATTTTAGAATGGAAGATTCTTCTATAGCTAATTTCGAGAAGGACAAGCCTATTAACACTATTTGTAACAATGATGATTCCGTGGGTTTAGATTGTCTTAGACGGAATACACGTAATTCTACCATTAAAATTTACAACAAATTTATTTGCCAAATTGCTTCTCGAGGCGTATCTAAAGTTTTGAGTAACCACCTAACTGATTTTATTCATTGTCGAGACAAGCGTTTACAGGATACTTTCGAGAGTAACTTCGCACAAGAAAATGGAATTACGAGATTGGTAGCGACTATCTTTAACTACTCTACTGACGAGTAGATAAATTCTAATAAGTGGGATCCAATACAAGCCTATTAGATCTAACTTTACACACCAAAGAATATTTACAGATGCTCCGTTTTACAAAGTCCCGATTTCTAAGATGTGGATAAAATTAACAGATACTTTACAGAACAGTTGTTTAGTAATTAATAAGACACAATAGCTTTTAAGTTATGCTTATTGGCGTAATTTACATACTGAAAAGTCAGGCTTCCAAGTAAACTTGCCTCTTAAAACAGAAGAAGTTAATAGTGTTTGTACTTTCTGCTTTTAGTTTAAATACATGGCCTATTAATTATATTGCTATAGAAGAGTGTGAGGAGAATCGAATTACTATACAGCAGAAGTGTTATTTAAGGGAGGGGAATACATATTTTACTAAGACGAACTCTCTGTTCTCTGCTATTTCCAAAAATATTAATCCTGCCGCTCTTGGTCTACTGGGCAGGGTAATGTTCTTCCTGATGTGTTTCGAAAAAAGCTTAGTATTACCAACCGTTTGTATCCATTTACTTTTCGGGAAATATCTCCACCTAATAAGGTATATTTGCAGTGTATTAAGAAGAGAATGTAAGAACTGAAAGAGCTAAAAATACAACAGATGCATGCAGAATATCGAGATTTTAATAAGAAAACCATATGAGAAAGAAAGAGTAGATATCTAGAATTATTAGCCGTTATTAAAGAGAGGGAACAGCAAGAAGAAGAGTTAAAGAATTTGTTTTCTAATGTCTGGAGCTAACTCGATATTGAGTCAACTTATTTTATGTTTGCTATTACTGTTAGACGGATTAGGTCATTTTAATACGTAGGTGCATTGGTGGCTAGGAAGAACCATCCAGAAAATAAGTTTGTTTGTTATTTAAAAGGTGGTTATAAGAGTATGTTTTTAAAGTTATACTCCGATATGGATTACCTAAAGAAAGAAGGATTTTGTTTTTTAAAGCATAATGAGCTTACAAATGCTTACTTTCCAAAACATTTTAGGTTTGCTACTTTGGTAACAGGTGGTGTAAGTTATTTTCATGGTTATTCATTTACATATATTAGTAGTGTTACTGTAGACGATAAAGTTTTTAAGAATAAGGAGGAGTTTAATTGGAACCAGGATACTTTGGACGAGATCGATATTCTATTAATGGGAAAAATACAAACTAATTTTAAAGTGAGGTCTTGCCAAAGATGAGAGGATTTGCAGGAAGGACAAGAATTGTTAATAGAGGCTATCCAATTATAAGAACATAGAGGTAAAACTCGGTACGTTTTGAAGTTTGCAGGTATTTCCGAATTGTATGTTTCTAATTGTTGCCTAGAATACGAGTTAATAATAAGCAACAAGATTTAAATATTAAGTTTAAGATAAAGCTTGGTCCTCTTAAGTCTGCCCCAAATAAGTATAAGGAGAGATTAGTATTTACTGTTGTTTAATTTAGATTCATATCTGCTTTTTTAGTTTGAAAAATTTCTTTTATGGTGCATTTTTGCCATAATGGTTTAGTGTGTGTATTCTAGAATGAATTATTTAGGCTATACTATCTAAACCCAGGATATTATGTTGTAATACCTTTCTTTTGTTTTACGTGTCTTTTTAATATATTCCCAATCCAATGGTGTATTGTGCTATAAATTTATTTTTTAAATACATATGCTGATTAGGATTGTCTACATTTCTCTACACGATATCTTTTTCCAAGGCAACTTAAAACATCCAAGAATTATAATACGCAGTACGTTAGTCTTATTTTTATATATTTTAACAAAAGGCCGTACTTTTTAATCAGCTTACAAAAGGGCAATAAAACAGAACATAAACTTACTAAATCTGGTTGTCGCCGAAATTGGTAGCGCTGAAATTATTTTCTTACCTATTTGAAATAAAAGTAGGCCATAGTCTTTTATAACAGTTAAAAGAAAAGGTTGTAATAACCCACTCGTTGCGTAGTCTGCTACGGGGGAAGCCGGTTATGGTACCGGAACTTGATTTGGAACAGGAACCGGAACCGGAACAGTTTGTTCATGCGCTACCAAGTGCTCGTAAATCAAGTGCGTGTGTGAACCACACGCAAGCCGTTGAGCGAACCACTGCTCTACTATGTTCAATAGGAGTTGGAATATGTTCTCATAGTCCTATGTTGTACCCTTTGTAGTTTGTGGTCTGCTGCTGCTGCTGTTGTTGTGTTCAATTACAACCGGAATGGAAGATGGAACTATAGTTTCTACTAAATTGGAACTGCGCATGCGTAAACAAGAGTGTGTGTGTGGACGAAAAATAGGTCATAGTCTTTTATAACGGTTCAAAAACAAGGATCGCAAGAGCCTAGTCGTTGCGTTGTCTGCTCCGAAACCGGTAATGGAACGAGTCGGAACAGGAAGCGAAACAGCTTGCGCAATCGGTACAATAGGTCACAGTCGTAAAAGGGTACTCGTTGCGTAGTCTGCTCCGGAACCAGAACTGGCACTGTAACCGGAACAGTTTGCTCATGCGCTACCAAGTGCTCCGTAAACCAAGTGTGTGTGTGTGTGTGCGTCGTGTGTGTGTGTGTGTGCGTCGTGTGTGTGTGTGTGTGTGTGAATAACCAGACTTGTTAAATACTTTTATTTTTTAATCTCTGATCTACTCTGTTGCCATTGATAAAAAAGTGCTCGTAAAAGAGAACGAGTACACCCCTGATGTTATATAATGGTTGAAAAAAACACTAACGGCTGTGTTATAGTCGCGCATAGTCTTGCTGTTGGGCGCATGCGTCGCCCGTTGTGGTGTTCATAGTCGTAAAAGGCTATCCGGAGGAACCGGAAGAGGTACTACTAGATGATGAGTCGGAGCAAGAATCGGAACAGAAATCGGAACAGGAACCGGAACTGGAGCATGAACCGGAACAGTTTGCTTATGTGCAGTAGGTCAAAAAACAGCACCAAGTGCCAGCACTCTACTCTTAACCGAGGAGTGGAGATTAAAATTCTGCGTTCGAATAACATTATCAATGCATAAGTTGCCAAGAACTATTTAGAGTTTTACAAAGAAACGTAATGAAATTAAAGAAACAAATTTAGATAACCAATGACCATTTTATAAATCAATTACACATTTGGCGGATAAATTCAAGAATTGGATGGAGTAAAACTAGCGGAAGCGCCTCTTACGAGGGTTTGAGAGATTAGGCGGTAAAATGATAAAAAAATACACTTCTCCTTTGTTCGAAAGAACGAATAAGGGCTAAAATTATTTAAAAGTTTATGAAATATGAGACTTATTGACAAAAAGAAGGAAATTTTCTCGGTTATCTTTTTCTTTGAAACAAGAAACAATGGAAGTATGCTGTTGAGTATTTATTTCTGTTATGAAACTGAACATATATATTGAATAAACTTTAAAAGAAGCCATGTTTGTTCCAAAAAGAAATAGAAAATATAAAACATCTAAAATGATAAAGATTCAGACAATTACAAAAAATATATATAATGTAAAATAGTAGAATTAAACAACAGTAACTATCCTGAAAAGGGTAGGGTACAGTCTATCTAATCGAACAGAGTTTATCGATTGTCTTGTAGTTCATAGGATTAGCATGAAGCTAGATGGTATTCGGAACGCTCCGTTAAAATAATATCTATTTTGATCCTTGATCCTCCTCTGTTTCCTCTTCACAAAGCTCCTCATAGGAAAGAATAACCAAACACTTGTTGTAGATCTTTATTTTGAATACTGATTCTTCTTTTTCTCGTTTCCTTTTGTTTCATCCTTCCTTAATGTTTTTCATTTCTGGTTTCGAAGCGGAAGGGGCCTGACCCGCCAGACCCACCCCTTGGCTACGTGCCTACTTTACGGACAAACTCTGTTTATACCCTAAAGGAAAACGACAACTGAAATTTAATCCCTTCATCCTGAGCAAATTTGGTGGTGATAATTCTAGTACTGCTTGAGATTGTTTTTGTCTCCCGGACTGATATACAGGGTAACAGTTTTGGAAGACGAAACTCCTTAGAAATTAGATATTTTCATGTTGAAAGTTGAACACTTTCTCCTTATACGTGGTGCATTAATACACATAAAGCATTTGCTCTTATGTATATAGTTGTTATTCCAAAACATTATGTGATAACAAACTCGAAGCTGCTTGAAATATTTATTTGACCATAAAAGCATAGATGCAGACATCAAGATTTTTATGATTGACCATAATTCTTCAGGTGTGTCAATAAAACAACAACTCAAGCAATGTCAACCATACGTCACAGAGACATGTTATACATAAAATACTCAGCAATATCAAAGAACTTCAAAATATTATACATATACTCGTACAATTATCTGCAATCATAGACATATTTCTTTAAATTCAACTGCAACCGAGACAATCATATAAAAAAACATATATATATATATATATTGACTGTAGCGATTGTTCAACTTGTATGCATACACTTACGAAACAAGCAAGAACGTTGTTGTTTACCTTTGTATTTATATAGAAGTATTTGAGTATATTACCTATATATTCAATTAATTTACAGCATGATAGATAAAAAATGTTAAGGCAATTCGTTATTTTATGAACTTCTGTTCTTAAAAGCTTGAAGGGATACTAAACGGGACGTGTGACATCTGTTGGAAATCTTGTGAATAATATTCCCAGGAAGTTATATGTTGGTTTGGTGCGTGTACAGTGAGCAGCAAAAGAATCTTCCCCTTGATTGCTATAACTCCATTAGGTTAGGTCCAGTACTTTTGCTACTGTCCCAGCATTACAACCAGCAAGCGGCAGTTGGTAAGGCTGTGTTCTGAAATATGTTTTTCCTGTAGCATTGATGCACGAAAAAAATCATTATTTACTCGCTTGGAGCGTGTTGTCCAATAAGAGTCATATTAGTCCAGTCAATAAAGGTTTTGGTTCGGGACTAATTAGTAACAAGCTGAATTTTTCAGGAACGTTATACCACAATATAAGGGGTATTTTCTTAAAAGTCCACACCTATCCCGCCTTGCTTTTCTCTCTACCCCCTACACCCTTTTAGACGCTTTTTTCGAGGAAAATCTTGACTTTCAATTAAGTAGCTACTGCTTCAGTACTGTTCGACCGAGTATCATGAATTATACATCATTCTCTTCAGAATGAAACATGCTTTCAAGTGGTATCATACTCATGTTTGCATAATGTACTCGGGAAGGGAAATTCGGGATAAAATAGAGAATTTTCCCTCCAAAAAACTTTTTTTTTTTTAAAAAATTTGGTGTCCCTTGGAGCATAAATGGTTACAGGTACCTGAAAATAATCTACCTTGAAAAATACTATGGTATATATGTAATGTATGTTCCAAGTTTTATTGCAATATCTAGAATAGTTACAAGGGAAAAATGTTTCTCAATCGACAATATCGAAAACTTTTGACAATATCGAATTTCATATACAGAAAAATGGGACATATATAAAAATATAAGTTTCCAAACACAGTGCTATGCATCCAAGAATCATAATTAATACGTCACTCTTTTCAGAATGAAACAAGATTTTAAATGGCACCATGAGCATGTGTTCATAATGTACAAAAGAAAAGGATTTAGGGATAAATATAAAAATTTCCCTACAAAAATCCCTTTTTTGAAATTCGGGGACCACTGACGAGGTACCAGGTACAGATGTCTGAATATAATCTACTTTGAAAAATACTATTGTTTATACATAATGTATCTGCTAAGTTTCGTTGCAATATCTAGAAGAATTACGAGGAGAAAACATATTTCTTAATCCTGTTTAACAATACAAATGAGATACTTTCGGAGAATCAAATCTGGTAACAGCACCCTTACCCTTCTAATATGCCAGGAAAATATGACCAACGCAACGAAATATAACTCTTAGCTTTAAAATATATACATGTATATATATTATTAATAAACTTATATGTTAATATTTTATTTATGAATTTTACTATATTTTATGAATTTCTTTATTACTTGTGTTATTGCAATTTAATATCTCCAATTTTGGTTCGAGGATTATTCCTAACTTAAATCAAGGCTGTTCCATTATCCACCATCTACGGACTCGCCATGTCCTCGACTGGCAACAATTGGTAGGTGCTTAATAGTGCTAAATAATGTACTTTATACTGCAACGACATCATCGCGGACCACCCACCCGAAACTGAATGTAGAAAGTAGAATCGAATATTCTACTTTCTACACACTACTACTACATACACATTATTACAATATTACTACACATTTTATTAAATCGACTGTTAAATGTCTGTTCTGTTGACTTGTTGGCTGATAAAAGTCAATTCGCCTTTCAATCTAATCTGGTCAAATCAAAATGTTACACTGTTCACATCCTCATCATTTAAGTCGATAACATCGTCATAGGCAGGAGAATTATTACAGAAACGTCCATTACAGTGCTTACGCATAGTAGAACAATCTAACCCTACATTTTTACATATAGTTGGCGTAAGATTATTCATAGCTGTGAGTAACGAGACGAAATTCACCAGGTGCAGAAGGGTTAGAGCTTTGGTACTGGTATCAAAGCTTTTCTTTAACATGTCCAACTTTACGATAACCGTCAAAAACGACAGTGACATTTCTTCCGTATATGTTTACAATGTACACTGAGTGCTCACTGAATTGCGACCACCCCTCCACACAAGAAAGTGTGGCCAGTAGCCGAGCAGACTATATGACCACCTCGACTGGTAGTAATGCAGAGAAAGAACACATTCGAAACTACAAGTTGGCAGACAGCACACTGTTATAATGGGAAGTTGGCAGGATTTATTCGCATTTTAAGAGGGCATGATTGTGGGTACCCGAGCAATAGGTGCGTAAATAATCCAGACAGCAATACTTGTTGGATGCACCCGTTCCTGTGTAGTGAAGGTGTACAAGGGGTGGGAAGAAAATGGAGTACCAGTCTCCAAGAGACGAAACTACAGAGGCGTACGGAAGTTCAGAATGTAGGGCGAGCGTCGCGTCAAACAGCTTGTGACACCCAAACGAACTATCAGTGTCATACACAACATCCATATCCCACGCAACTATATGGCGTACACTGGAACGCATGCAGTTCCACAGCTGTCTACACACTAGTCACCTACTTGTTACGAATCATCACCACCGACTTCGTCGCGCTCAGGCACAGAAACACGCTAATTGGACCATGGATGATTTGAAAGGGTGTGTTGGTCCGATAAATCACGGTTTGTGCTACTCCTCTAGAATGGGTGTGCGCATGTGTGGCGCCAGCAACACTAAGCTATGGATCTCTCGTGCATGGTGCTTACTGTATGGGCAGGTGGGGATGTTGTGTGGTTTTGGGATACTTCTATTGGCATGGACTGGGAGCGTCAATACGTTTGAACCACAGCGAGACGTCCGTTGTGTACCTGGAGGTGCTAGAGAATCACGTACACATTATAATGCTAATAAATGAATTATGCTAACATCTTTTGAGTTTTTTTTAAACTAGATGTTTGTGGACGTTTATATAATTGTGGCCAGTCCTTTCGACAATGAGATCTCGGAAACCACTCGATTGTAAATTTTGCGTAAATTGATCAGTTCTATTTGAATATTTAAAAAAAAACATGGCCAATATTTCTTTATTACATTTTTACGGTTACACTGGAAGTGTTGAAATTAAAAAAAAAAAAAAAACTAAACTAATGCATCATATTCTACGCATTATACATTCCAACACCACACTGTTGTATATAGGGGTTGTATATATCTCAGGTCAAATAATAATGGAAAAGTAAGGATAACCATTTCTCCAGTCTAAGATAAATCTTTATTTTTGGAGTTTTGCCCAATGAACACCATATATAATTGACATTATAATTAATTGTGTATATAATGTATTTGTTTATTGCATACTGCATGCAAGAAGGAGAACACTGGTCACACATGAATTAGAAACTCCAACCGGAAGTAGGTTCAAATCTTGCAAACAGTGCGAGATATTGAGAAAAAATAATCGAAAAAGTCTCCCCTTTATGATACTCCTTGCCGATTACTCTTTTTTATCAAGTCGTCTTGCACTTGTGGCTGTAAAGACACATGTATAGATGTGAGGAATGAGGAGGAGATTTGTGCTCATATGCGAATGATGTGCTGTGTAGAGATTGCAGGTTCAGCTAGTCTTTATATTAAAATGTTAGGTTTATATGTTTGTCTCCAATCCTTTCGACAATGAGATCTCGAAAACCACAAGTACTAAAACGTGTCGTTTTCTCTGATCAATTCGAAATTTTGTGTAGATTGTCCAGTTCTCATTCAAATTTTCAAAAATCTCTCGTTATTGTTCTATTCAACATTTTAGGGGTCGTTTTGAGCCCATAAGATTAACATTATTGCAGGCCGAAACTACGGTGTTTAGCAACCAGTAGAGAAGCTACGTATGGCGGGTTGAATGACATTGCAGGCGCTTTGCTTAAATCTGAATGGCAAAACCTATTGCATGCTGGCAACTTCAAGGACATGCATTATGATGATAGTTTCGGAGACAACAATGCTAACGTTTATATGCTTACAAATTCAACACTACTAAATAAATATTACGTTGTTTATAATACATGAAATGTAAAGTATTATATTATTCGAATACTTCTGTTGGCCTCTGTATATTACTGAACATACATTTGAAGAAAATGAACATACTTTCCCGAAACTGCTTACCTTGTTTTGTATTTGCCATCTCATCCCCAAGGTCAGACACATTTGCGTATACTTGCTATTAGCTGAAAAAATGCAATGCTACATCGAAGTCCTGACAAGAAAACCGGAACGAAATTTCTGCTTCAAGACACGTAAAACGTAGGGTACTTAACGTGAGGCAACAGGCGTTTAGCAAAACGAATATTATAAAGTGTAACGTAGTAAAAGTGAAATGGGTCAGTGGTGGTGCAAGAGGAATCTATTGGTTAATATAAACATCAAGTACTATAGAATAGATAAGCAAATTAGTATGTCTTGACCAGGCGCGCATGCAGAAAGTTTTGTTTGGAAGGGTCCGACGTTTTGGGGGGAGGAAGCAATGATACAAGATATTACGTTTATGCAATATGGAACGGGTTATTCTACAGCTGAAATATACGATAAGTAATGTTCATATACTGCCACCTATATTCTCACGGAAAATGATAAAATCAGATTGTTTTTATCAGAAAAGAAACCGAATATTACAGACCATGAGTAAAGTAACATCTTCAGTCTACATCAATAATTTCTCTGCTAAACAAGAATAGTTTTATTAAGAAAGAACAAAAACTGTATGTCGAGTACGAAGTTTGGGATTATCCGGACTCGGTGGAACCCCCGATAGGCGCACTCTTAGTCTCGACATGTATTTCTAAGAACTGAACGCATTTCGAAAATCTTTCTCTGACTGAATATTAGTCAATTATACAAATTCTCTCTTGCAATATAACGTGTTTCCTGTCGGTAGCGATACTTTCTGTTGATGTAGTTCCAGAATTGTTTCGCAGAGTGCGTACTCTACCAGTGGCTATTTCACTAACGCCATCTCTGTAATTTTTAGATAGTTACTAGGACTTAGGAAAACTCGTTAAAGAACTAGTCCGGCAGCCAGGGTCGATTTTCGGCTCAGTTGAGGGCAGGATTTGCAACTTTGGGTGAAGATTGTTTGGCCCATGGGAAGTATAAAAATGAATGTTGCCCGTCTGGGAAGAGTAGCTTTTCCAAGATGGCGGCCCAAATCCAAGATGGCTTCCATCAAACAGACGCATTCACATTTCCCTACATAAAAATGAAACGGTGAGAGATATGAAGGTTTTCCTTTATTATAAAGACGTTGAATGGTCTGTGGGAAGTTAAAAAGTACATGCTGCCCGTCTGGGAAGAGCAGCAGTTCCAAGATGGCTGCCTAAGTCCAAGATGGCCTCCATCAAACAGCCGCGGTTTCACATTTTCTTTCATAACAATGAATTAGTGATAGAAAATAAGGTTTTTCTTCTTTGTGAAAATGTTGTGACCCACGGTATGTTGAAAAATAGATGTTGCCCATCTGGGAAGAGCAGCTGTTCCAAGATGGCTGTCTAAATCCAAGATGGCCTCCTCCATTAACATTTCCCTACATAAAAATGAAACGGTGATATATAGGAAGGTTTTTCTTCATTATAAAGATGCTGACTGGTCTATGGGAAGTTGATTGTTGCAAGTCTGAGAAGAGTAACTGTTCCAAGATGGCGGTACAAATCCAAGATGGCCTCCATCAAACAGCTGCATTCACATTTTCCTACATAAGAATGGAATTGTAATGAATATGAAGGTTTGCCTTTTTTTGTAAAGATGTTGAATGGTCTATGGGATGTTAAAAATGGATGTTGCCTGTCTGGGAAGTGCAGCTGTTCCAAGATAGCTGCCTAAAATCAATATGGTCTCCATCAACAGCTGTATTCAGATTTCCATACATAAAAATGAAACTGTGGTATAGGAAGTTTTCCCCTTTATTGTAAAGATGTGAATGACCCATGGGCAATAAAGAAATTAATGTTACCAGTCTGAACAGAGAAACTGCTCCAAGATGGCCGCACAAATCCAATACGCCCAAATCCAATAGACAGTGGACATGTTTGGATAACATACCAAATTATCAAATTGATTCTTAACCCTTGCGATCATCGTGTCCACTTTGATGGACATCAATTTTATACCGTTGTTATGAGGCTGATTATTATGATATCCAAGTACTCGTGCTTGGAGCCTTTATTGTTCATTTGTAGTCAAAATATATCCCGCTTGTGCAACATTGATGGTGTAGTGACGTCATACTTACACGATGGATAAGAGCACGAAGAGTAATGGAGGTAAGCATTATAAATATTTATTATTTTTGTTATTTCTACAGCCCCATTACTTGTGATTTTAAGTAATCATAATGTCTAGAAAGAAAACTTGTGTTAAATGATGATAATAGCTGTTATAGTTATCCCGTAATATGTGTTTCAAATTGTGTGTCCTTTATCTTGGACATTGTGACTCAATGGATGTTTTACGACTAAACAAAGATATGTTGCAATTTTAGGTAATATTATTCGAATTGTGCGTTGTATGCTAAATATTAGAGAATGACTGCCATTTGTAGGTATGATGTGAGCAGTATATAATTATCTCTGTTTCAGGCACAGACATATAACTAAAGAATAGAGCGATAACGAGACCGTGCATTATGAAGTCGGAAATAGATGTGGTGAGGGTAGGTTGTGGCAATTCCAACAGCCAGTAGCGGGCATTTTGAAGCCGGAAATAGGTGGATAGACACATCCTACCCTCACTGTGAATCACTAATTTATCTGACGGGGGTAATTTTTATGTACATTGCGTTACTCGATGACTATACAGAAAAGTAATCGTATAGTGAGTAATTGTATTAAATATAAATAATTGCAAATAATAGAATTCAAATCCACCCAACCTACCCTGTGCTCGGCACTCCGTCACAAATTTTTGACTTCATCTTGCCAAATGCTTTTGATATAGGGGCTGGAGGTCCATTCTTTAGTTACATGTCTGATTTCAGGAGCGGTTTCGCTATTGGCATTTCTAAGAATAGAGAATTTAATTATTATTTTTCATTTATTTAATTATTTCACTTATTTCATTTATCTCTCATACTTTGGCAAGAAGAAAGAGACTTCGCTTACGGAACATTGTTATCATTTTGGATATTCAAGATTTGGTTAGTAAGCAGTATCTCGTTCTTTGTTTCAGGGGCAGGGGGGCTTCAAGGGCGACACTGAGGATAGAGAATTATATTTCTCATTATTATTATTAATTATTATTTCTCACTTATCTGATAGATTATGGAAAAAGAACGAAATAGACTAGTTTTAGGGCACATGTTCCCATTTGTAAATATGCAATATTTGGTTAGTAAACAACACCTCATTCGGTTGTTTTCAGGGGCGGTTTCAAGGGTGACATTAATAAGAATGAAGGATTTACACCTATAATTTAAAATTTATATTTAAATTTTTTATATACATCTTTTCATTGTGTTAAACGTTGAAATATGGCACAATCACTACTTTCATATATGTATAACAAGTAATGCGTATATATCCACATGTAATGTATATGCATATGCCTCCATGTTTAACGTATTTATATTTTTTGTTTCCTTTTATTTTCAGATGAAATGAATGACACCTGCATCATATGTGGAGAAGGGGGAGGATCCCTAAGTCAAATACGTTCTTCATCATCCTGGGAAACTTTGCGTAATGCTGCAAAGATACGAAGCCACAGCAAAATCCTTGAGACCACATTCCCCGCCGTTGATAAGAAATCCATTGTTTATCACCGGCAATGTTACCAAGCATTCACTCATAAGCAGAAGCTTGAAAAAATCAACAAGTCAGTAGCTTCATCTGATGAACCAGCGGCGGATTTACATAAACCATGCACCCGAGCAACATTGTCCATTACTGGTACTTCGTCATCTACTTCATCTAATATACTACCACCTGTATGCATATTTTGTAAAAAAGACAAGTACGTGAAAGCATCGAACACTCGAGAGAGGTTAAGTAATTGTGAAGTAACCAGAGCAAGCGAAAACATCAAGGCAGCAGCAATGAAGCACATAAAAGATAAAACCTCCTGTTACTCCGATGCCAGTTACATAATGGGTATATGTGTTAAAGACCTCATGTCAAGTGAAGGTAAATATCACAATTCCTGTTATAGAAATTTTACCAGAATTCTTGACTCCACCACCGATTCAGAAATTGCACAGCAAAGTGGAGTTGAGAGTATTGAAGTACAAGCAATGGGAAAAGTGTACTCTTTCTGTGAGAACCTCATTGAGGATCCGAAGGCAGTTCATCTTGAAGTATTGCATGAAATCCTACTAAACGAATTCAAAAGTCACGAACTGGAATGCAGACCTTCTCTTAAGAAGAATCTTGTGCGTCACATTTCAAACAAATTCCCTGAGTTAACGTTCATCGAGATCGAACAGAGAAAAACTGTGATCGTTCCCATCACGCTGAAAATGGAAGATGTCATTCGCGAGAATTACAAATTAAGGAAAGAGCAGGAGACATTTAAAGGACTAACAGAGGATGACGTCAACGCACTCAACATTATATCCAAACAAAATCAGACTTCTGTTGTCATTCCCGATTCAATTCGTAAGTCACATGTGCCTGGAGATGGAATAGTAGTTATGGTTGCAGACAACATCGACAAGAACGAAAATACCTTTACAGGTGCTGGTACATCACATCGTGTCAATGCCATTGTTGCCCAGAGAAAGTTACCCGACTCTTTTCCGAATGAGCAGAGTGAAGAATCAGAGGAAGTAATCGAACCGAGAATAAAAAGACATTGCCGTTCCTTACCCACTGCTATAATTGCAAAAAATATTCCTGACTACTATTCCGGGCTTAGGGTGGGACCTGGACCTTTAAATATTCCCGACGATCATAAGTACTCGGAAATTGAGAAAAAGCAGAGACAGCGTTACCTGATTTGGATAAGTGCCAGGCGAAATCCTCTTTATCCAAATAAACTTGTTCCCAGCTGGACGGGATTCAACATTCTTGTTCATCAAGACATCGCTATCATTGAAAGTGTTGTGGGCTATTTAGACATGATAGATTCTCCCGCAACAGACGTAAGAACTGCCCATGAGATTCTTCAGAGAGCACTTGCAGTGCGCGAAACGTTGCATCTTGCAGCAGTAGTGTGTGTATTCGATCAGTCATTTTATGCGAAAGTTGCCGAGGTTTACTGGAAGAACAAGGACTTATACGGAAACATAGTTATAATGTTGGGTGGTTTTCACCTGTTGATGATGCTGCTCGGGATAATTGGACACAGATATCAGGATGCAGGCCTTAGGGACTTAGCGGTCTATGGTGAGGTTGTAGCTGCTGGTAGCGTGGATAGTGCGTTAAGTGGTAAGAACTATAATCGGGCGATTCACATGCATAAAGTGATGTACGAATCTCTATTTCGTTTACTCATCGATGACTTTGAGGCTTCACTGCAAGAAAAGGATAGTTTCGAAATGACAGTACGTGAATTTACCGAATCCATTGGTGATCTGAAGCTCAATCTTTGTCAGCATCAGCACGAACAAGTGCTACAAAGTGAAGTGTTTCTAACGTGGTATCAGCAATTCGAACAACATTTTTCTGATCAGAAAGAGAAACGTGGAGATTTGTTACGATTCTGGGAAACATACTTACATATGGTAGAACTGGTCCTGAATCTCATCTTCGCTACTCGTACTGGAGACTGGAACATGTACGTTGCTTGCCTAAACGCAGTAATTCCTTGGACGTTTGCGTATGACAGGCAAAATTATGCCAGGTATCTCCCACCTTTCCTGAGTGATATGCTTCATCTTCCTCATTCACATCCTTCAGTTCACAATGCCTTCTTACGAGGTGACTTCGCCATATACCGCAGTGATAAACGCCCTTTCTCTGGAAACGAAGCTGACAAAACGATTGAAAACACGATTAACAGAGACTGCAAGACGCCAGGAGGTTACACTGGCTTTAGTGTAAATTATTCAGCGACTCAGCGTTGGGTACTGAATGCATCACGTAGAGCCATGTTCAGACAACTCATCCATGACCATATAAAGTCACCTGAGAACGTCTGCCAACACAAGGAACTGTACCATTCTTTCACAAAGAAAGACAATGAATGTGTGCGCAAAGTAACCCTTTTGTTTGGTGAAGTCGTAGCGAATCCATGGTTAGGTGGCGAGTTCAGAAGTCTGTCTACAGGAAAAGTGGCAACAGAACAGACAAAACAAGATTTGTTGAACGCAGAAGAAATAGGAAGAAAAGCCTACAAACAGTTCCTTCAGGATCGTTGTTCAAGTACCCCAGCAACGGGTTATTTTGACCCATTACCAAAGCAACGTTTAAGAACTTTTACAAGCATGACGACCAAAGTCTCTGTTTCAACAAAGGATAAGCTCATCCCCTTAAAAGCTGACAGGTCTATATTCGGCAGAATGGCAGTCTTGGCACAGGTCCGCTCCATCGACATGAGAATTGTGTTCCAGTATCCTTTGGGTCCACTTCCATGGAGTCTGAGTGATCCTTTTGCCATTCCCAGAAAAACCAACAAAGCCCAGCTTACCAACTACTTCACAAAAGATCTCGATCCTGAAACGAGTTATCCAAACGGAGCTGCAACCGTCTTTGATGGAATGGCTGTTATTCAGAGATACACACCTCCATCTGGTGAAACATTTGATGTGCTCGCTCAGAAGATATTCGATACCATTACTAGGTTCCCTTCTAGCAGAATAGATGTTGTTTTTGATGTGTATACCTGCCCTAGCATAAAAGATTGTGAACGACAGAGAAGAGCACAATCACAACCAGCCTCGTTGCAGTACAGTGCTATCCTACCGTCTTATGTTGTGCGGTCATGGAGACAATTCTTACAATGCTCAGAAAACAAAATGGCATTGGTCACCTTTCTTACAAAGGAATGGGAGAAGGAGTCTTATAGGAAAAAACTCGGTGGAAGAACACTCTTCGTAACCCGTGGTGAAGAATGCATTTGCATCACTTCCAGTGGTTCCCATCCTGTTCCGGAGTTGTTCTGCACACATGAGGAGGCTGACACAAGAATGATGCTGCATGTTGCCCACGTCCCTCAGTCATCATTTGTGATCCACAGCGATGACACAGACGCATTTGTGATCGCTTTGTCACATAGTCTTACTATACAGGAACAGGGATTTTTTTACTTCAAGAAAGGAAAAAAACCTAAGATAATTCCATTTCAAGCCATTGTAGGTAAAGTCAAGAAATCGATCAGTGCAGACATAACGGTGAATGATTTCCTTTCCGCTTTGCCTGGAGTGCATTCACTTTCAGGGTGCGACACAGTTTCAGCCTTCTCCGGAAAAGGAAAAGTTTCCATTCTTAAGTTGGTCCTCAGATCAAAAGAACACACTATTGCATGTAAGCATCTGGGGACAAACTGGGAAGTAACTGAAGAGCTAACAGCTTCCATCGAGTCATTAGTGTGCGAATTATACGGAAAAAAGATGGCTGATGTGAATTCCTTAAGATATGAACTGTACTGGGCAAAGGGTGGAGAGATAAATCCAGAAAATCTTCCTCCTTGCCAGTCATCCCTTCAACTTCATATTGCTCGAGCAAACTATCAATGTGGCATCTGGAGAAACGCACTTATTGCAAAACCTACAATCCCTACACCCCACGGTCATGGATGGACTCTGAGTGATGGCAACACTCTGCAGATACAGTGGCTAGGATGTAAACCAGCGCCAGATGAAATACTACAATTCATGTGTTGCGACTGTAAAAAATGCACCAAAGATATCTGCTGCTGTTTCCAAGCTAGTTTACTTTGCACAGATTTATGTAAAGTTCAGTGTGATAACATGAAAAGTGACACTGGTGAGGATGTGTGAGGTTTTCCACGATTGGTATAAGAAAAACTGGTTTCTTTCTGTGATTTCACAATAATTTCTTCTTAAAATTGTGTGAGGAGTTTTAGTCCTGTTACTGTTATTAAATTTTACACACCTTTTCATTGATTGCCTTGTAAAATAAAATGTGTAACTGGAATACAGAGTGGTAAACGAAGAAGGATTTATCCAGTTACATAATAACAGCATTTATCCCATACCTTCACCATTAAAAAGAATAATATAAAAGAACAATAAACTTCCTCGAATCTATATTACTTTTTTAAATGAAACTGAATATGAAACATTGATCCATGCGGAACAAAAATTAATTCACTGGAGCATTAAAACTGAATTTTGAATATTTCTAAAAAAAAAAAAAAAATCAAGGACAGTTCAATGAGTATGTGTTAGTGTTAAAAAGAGCGATAGTAAAAACCCTGTCTGTTTGATAGCCATCTTGGAACTCATTGAACTGTCCTTGATTCTTTTTTTTTTTTAGAAATATTCAAAATTCAGTTTTAATGCTCAAGTGAATTAATTTTAGTGCTCCATAGCTGCTCTTCCCAGATGGGCAACATCTATTTTTGAACATCCCGTGGGTTATTCAACATTTTCACAAAGAAGAAAAACCTTATTTTCTATCACTAATTCATTGTTACGAAAGAAAATGCGAAACCGCGACTGTTTGATGGAGGCCATCTTGGATTTAGGCAGCCATCTTGGAACAGCTGCTCTTCCCAGACGGGTAGCATGCATTTCTTAACTTTCCATAGACCATTCAGCGTCCTTACACTAAAGGAAAACCTTCCTATCTCTTACCGTTTTATTTTAATGTGGGGAAATGTGAATGCGTCTGTTTGATGGAAGCCATCTTGGATTTGGGCCGCCATCTTGGAAAAGCTGCTCTTCCCAGACGGGCAACATTCATTTTTATACTTCCCATGGGCCAAACAATCTTCACCCAAAGTTGCAAATCCTGCGCCCAACTGAGCCGAAAAACCGAAAATAGGGGGTCTGGCTGCCGGCTGAGAAGAGAAATTCCATGCCATTACTACGGATTATTAAAAAACGACTGACGGATCATATTTTTATCGTGTGTGTGTGTGTGTGTGTGTAACTTTATTTTAATTTAAAACCTTAACAGCTTGATAATATTTCATAAATGACGTGTCGATGTCTTATTTTCAGAAGTGATGCTGAAAAGATTCCAGGCAGATACATAGGTATTTATTTCGAAAATATACAAAAGCTTTTGGGACAAGGTACCCCTGAGTTTAAGAAACAAATATTTTTGAATAAATTGTATAAAAATTTACTAAGAAAAAATTGACTTTTTAAAAAAAAAAAAAATACTAAGAAAAAATTGACCTTCCCCCTCCGTGGCTAAGCGGTTAGCGTACGCGCCTTTGGCGTGGGAGACCCGGGTTCGATTCCCGGCGGGAGCTCATGTGGTTCGGATTCCACGTTAATCAGTAGGTCCACGTCTCATATAGCCTCGCTGCTGAACGGGACGTTAAACCCAAAACCAACTCAACTCAAAATTGACCTTGTTTTCCCTCCCGGCAAAATCTAAAATGACACTAGTACTATTGTGGCTATAAATTCGATAAGAGGACCAATATACAAAAATTTTAAGATCACCTCTAAAATGAGATTAAATTCACAGAGAAATTGCGATTTCCAGAGGCCTGGACCCCCCAGGGCTCATCTCCCTGCGAACATCCCTGTACCGTCCTACAAAAATGAGTAACCATAGACACCAAACGGCTTATTATTATTAAACTTCTGAATATAGTGTTCCTAAGTAACTACACTGCTGTTTATTAAAATTACAATATCCAGAAAGATCTATGCTAGAACAATGAAGTTTAGTGCGGAGATTAGGTATGTAACATGACACAAATGATTAGAATTACAGAACTGTACATCACCTGTGGTGTTGAAAAATCAGTATTATTTGAATCCACCATGTGATGAGACCAGCGCCTCTATACCACCTAGCATGGAATCAAGAAGGTTCTGGATATCTTCCTGGAGGATATTCTGCCACACAGTTTGCACGAGTTCACAAGGCATCCACATATGCCGATGGCAGACCATGACGAAGAAGTTCGTGCCTAACTATTTCCATACATGTTCGATGGGCGACATATCAGGCGACCGGGCAGGCCAGGGAAGTAGTGATACTCGGCGTTTTGCGAAGTAAACTTACACATTTCTTAGCAAATGTGGCTTGGCATTGTCCTGCTGATATATGACACCTGGAGTGTCTGTACATAGGCCATCACCCAGGATTCTAAAACCTCACCAACATTGTCCTGGATACGGATGAATTACGATCGTATGTTGTAACCAAAGGCGCCCCACATCAACCTGGGGTTTCTCCGCTATGACGTTCATCAATACAAGCTGGAAAATTACGCGAGCGACGGTAGCGTCGTGCGAGCATGCGGCAATCACTGTAGGACAGGTTGAAACGGTATTGGTCCGAAAACACCACATTTTGCCATTCAGCACGCCAGTGACGATGTTTGCGTGCCTATATAAGTCTGTTGGTGTATGTGGTTTCTGGTCAAGGGGAGTTGTCGCAACGGTACGCGAGCCATAAGTTCAGGGTTCAGTAAACAACATCGAGCAGTCAAAGCAGACATGACAACACCTGTGACAGTATTCCAGCGTTGATCCAGCACTGTGTATACCGCTATCCGGTCCGTTATGTCCATTCGGACAAGGTGTCTTTTATCCCGTGCTCTGGTCGCATTGCATTGTTCAGTTCCTTCTCATCGCTTTGAATGATTCTCTTCTGTCAACTGCTCCTACGCACGCATCTCTGTCGTCGCAGCTTGTCCTGTATAAGTAGTAATTTTGCAGTAAGATAAACCCGCTTCCCGCTAACCAATCATTCTGCTCCGTTCGATCATTCTGTTCTTTGGCGTTGATGAGGCATAATGGTACTTGCCTACGTGTTTCCAATTTGATTGACCACTATTCATTGCTTCCTTTGCCACATGCAGTGACCTTGTGTGGTACCACCGCGATCACAGACGAGAAGGTGCTGAAGAAGATGTGTATGATATCTGTCTGAAATTTTAATCACTTCCTCCTACAACATCCTTACCCATATTCACAAGGCTTGGATTAAGTATATACATATAGGTATGGTTTTCATTTGCATCTTCAACGCAGAAAATCCGAGTTGATTTCCAGATGGATTTCATGTGGTTCGGACGTCGTGTTAATCTGAAGATCCACATTTCATATGGCCTCGCAGCTGAATGGAACTCCAAACTCTAATTCAGCCAATAAACCAATTTATACGTGTGTGCCTGTGCATGAGAGAGGGTTTGGGTGGAAACCCTTTCGGTCGAAACCTTGCAGCCACAAGATCGTGGCCGACATCTCGCGTGGCCAAAACCTCTCTGTCCGAAATCGCGCGGTATTAAATCCTCGTGAACTGAAATCTCGCCTGATCAACATATCGCATGGTCAATACCTCGTGAGCTAAAATCGAGCGAGACGAAATCTTTCCTGGTCAGACTCTCACGGGAGGAAATCTCGTCTAGTATAAAAGCTCGTTGTCCAAAATCTTGCGAGACAGATTTTATTTATACCGATTTCTTAGTGTAGAATGTTCAAAATATCGCTGTATGCATATACAGTAATATATTGTATAGTATTTTATTATATATATATATATATATATATATATATAACTAGTTAAACCTCCAATAACGGACATTACCATAAAATGTACAGATATTTTGTCTCGGTAAGAATATACTCGTATGCATTTCCCTTTGTTTCCCGGGGACTCTGTTATATGGAATCGAATAATGTTCTCCCTGCCCACGTGTAACATGTTACTAACATTCTGTTTCACATCTTCATAACGGATAGGATCTATTCTCAAGTAAGAGGTATTTAACAGAGATAACTTTGTCTTTGTGCAATTTCAAAACAAATCCGACTATACGAGTATTAGAGTATACGGAAAAGTCATTTAAAATGTTAAGCCGTTCTCAGCTGATGAGGACATAGACAATTCAAATTTAATTCAAAATGTCACACATGACCTCCCCACATAAACTCCCTAGCCGTCGATTTAGTACCTAGAGTGTGTGGTTTGGTAATAGTGGTCTCTGGTTCGATTAAATGATTAAATAACATATTGGAAAATACATAAATACCTACATGTGACCTAAACAAGTTGAAAGTATTTGTTGAAGCAGGCGTTTTATAATTCATCACCATATAACAAAACAACTTATACGTGACATGTAAAATTTCATATTCTTTTCGCTGAATTTTAAATCATAAGATAAGTATTCAAAACGTTTTGTTTGGATATCAAATGAAATGATTCGGCGGAGTGAATGATGAATTACAAACAGTAGTCTGTTTTCCTAAGCCTTAGCTTACTGTACGATATTTGTTTGAAATCATGATTAACAAAATATTTTGTTTATATGTAACATTTTTTGTTTGCCAATGACCTGCAGTTTCACGAATGCTTAAGCTAAAATCTAAATATGGTTGGTTCCTATTATTTGAAATATGCTTGATGCATTTTGACGGTAAAACTTGTTAAATATTGTACTGGCCTAAAGATAAATGATAGCAAATGTCTGCAAATAAAAAATAAAAAAAAAAGAATTGCAGCTGTGTACGCCGCTGCGGCATATTGTAGTTTAACGTCCAACGATCATGATCTTTAGGCTAAGGAATTCGATGATTAAGGAAAGGGAATGATGATGGGAGAATTGTTAGAATGAAAATTTGGAAGGAAACAGGGGTACCCCGAGAAAACGCAGGAACACGATATTGTGCACCACAAACTTACTTCGTCGGGGATCGAACCAGGGATCTCAAACACGAGAGGTAAGGGTTCTACCACTTTCTTTTTAACTTGTCCCTATTTTCTACTCGGGTACACTCGTTTTACAGTTATTTCCAGTAACCTTGAACGATAGGGATACGAACACAGACACATCGAGGACAATTAATATTCCAAAGGCTCTCCAACCTGGGACCCCGTACAACACTGAGCCATCGTGCCCCCAACAAATGTCTGTAGTTACTGGTAACTAATGTACCCATCCTGGTTAGTTACTAAATTAGTGTGGATCCAGAGTTACGAGCCCCTCGTTTTGCGAAGAGATCTGTTTATGATCAAGTCTTGTGAACAATACGTCTGTATCGACAAATTGAAGGAGCCTAAGAGTGTTTTTTGTGGGTTTGCTGTATCGTTTCTGATCTTCATACCGTGTTGGTTAATTTAATATTTCTTATTTCTCTTTAAAAAGAACACTGTTATTTTAATTCTATACTCTTCATTACAAATAGAGCTTCAAATGTAAAAAAGAAATATATGTAAAGTGCTGTACCATTATTTCTGTGGCTAGAACTGTTTAATTGTATTTACATTAATTTCAGTGGGAAAAATAATTCCGATTTACAAACAACGTTATAGAACGGATTAAGTTCCTGTCTTTCTTGTCCACTGTATTTTGTGTTTACAATGGAATAAATATTCAGGATTTTATATAAGTAATTGCATCCCTGTTTACATTTAATACGGCTCTTGTCTTATTAATAAACAGCAAAAAACGTTTAAGTTCAAAGAAAGACAGACAGCGAACGAATTGTAGGCGATTGCTAACTACTAGGAACTAACGTTAGTTACAGACTAAGATGAATTTGTATTGTAAATAGGTAGCGAATTAAATTATTTAAAAGAAGTAGCTAACAAATTTATAATAAGTAACCACCGGTTGTTTTTTTTGCGACTTTCAGACTATGTTATGTATAAATATTAAAAGAGTGAAGTATTAAACTCATTAACCCAAGAAGAAAGTGCTTCAGATATTTTAACAGAATTTTCTTTAAACATTGGAAACGTATTTCAACTTACACATTTATTTAGGAATATATCTTTCCCAGTTCTGGAGATACAAGTGTACTTTCTAAGGTACACTGGACATAAACGATAACATTTCTTACTATAATCTTATTTGTTAAAGGTTGTTAGTCATCCAAACTATGCTATTCATAATTGTCAGAAATCTTATAGAACGTCTTTGTAAGTTAGTCCGTTTGTTGCCAGGTATAGGAGCAAAAATGGTAAGGGATATCGAGATATGGTCTTTTCGCAGTCGATTCAGCTGGCAAAGGAATGGTTCCATCTTCTCCGTAAACTCTCTATTCAAACCGGAAATCGTTCAAATTTGCCACTTCTGGTTTCAACACGATACAAAACAAAAATGGTAATTGATACCGGGGAGCGGTTTTCTCCAATCTATTCAGGGTCTCAAGAAATCATACCACCTCACCACCTGCAAAAATCTATCAAAACCTAGAGTGGTTCAAATTTACTACTATTTTCGGTTTCAATACTGATTTCCGTAAAGCACAACCAGAAGAAGATACCGAGATAAAATTTCTTGCAATTGATTCAGCTTTCCAAGAGTACTTCTATATTCTCCCTAACCATATACTCAATCAGAAATTAGTTCAAATTAATGATTTCTGGTTTCAAACTTTATCGCCTTAGATCAAAAAGCTAAAGTATGGCGAGTAATGGCTCAGCGCCCGAGAACAGGTTCTAACTTTGATATTACTTATCTATTGCAACCAGTAGTTATATATTTAATGTTTCCTTATTCTTGACAGCACTTAATCACATAGTCAGGACTACTGGGGTGGACCGTAATATATGAATTCAGGGTCACAAGAATTCCTTCCCTGTCCATCTATTTACACCGAAATTTGTGATCTCTGTTTCAAATATTAATCTCTAAAGTTGTAAACCAGTAACAAAGTGAGATCTATATATTTTGATACAAATTCAACACTCTGTGTGTAGGTAAATGTTCGTCATTGTATTCTATTGGAACTACAAGTGGCAGATTTAACGAATATATATTTCAATGTTGGACCTTATAGTACAAAGCAGGACAGAATAGACTGACATACTTCAAAATGGATTCATCTTTGCAAAAGTAGCTTGCATCTTAATCCTTTTCCTTGTGTTAAAACCATAAGCAGTACATCTAGTACTTACGATTTCTATGTTAGACCCTTATAGCTTAAGATCCTACCGTATTTTACACAGTGAAATCAAATTCGTGTTTTCAAGATTAATTAATAACTGATTGTTCACTATTTGTTTAAATATATATTAAATTGCTGGTGGGATATAGGTGTAACATCTCCAAGAAAATCCCGTTCAAAATAGTGTTTCTTTTATCTGTTCTTCCCATATTGTAAATATATAACGTAAATATATCGTATTAATATATACGTAAATATATAACGTACTAATTAGTATACTGGGTTGAAGGTAATTCCATCGATAAACTTCGAGAGGTGATTCCTTATATCAGTAAACGAAAAATCGTTCTAATAAACATAGGTAGAAAAACACCTCCTTTCAGAGTTATAAACCGCCGAAAATGCAAAACTTCACGTTTTACAACAAACTAGCTAGAACACTATATGACCTGTAGCTGGCGGTTCAAGGATTTATACAAGAACTAGCATGTGCTCTATCTAAATATCATTGTATTACCATCCTCTGTATAACGGAATTGAGGTACAGAAATACACTTTGAAGTGTTAATTAAGTACTCCTTGCGTCAGTATCGGAAGATAAGTGATACATAGGCATTTGGATAAGATAATTATTTTTTTGTGACCACAGTTCTTTATTAAAATTAAGATAAGTCGTAATAGTTTCAATAACTTAACGTCTGATGAAAATAACGTTAAGTTATTGAAACTGTTACGACTTATTTTAATTTTAATAAATAAGCACACACGCTGGTCAGAAAAGTATTAATTATTTAAGTAATAATTCCGGTTAAGATGGATGGAGTTACATGTTGGATAAGATATGTATGTTATGGACTTCAGGCGATTTATAACTTTTTTTTTTTAAAAAAAAGCATTTTTCGACCAATATTTATTAGAACTTTTTTCTTTCATTTGATACAAGGAACACTACTAGGTGGGTCGGTCAAATACGTCCAAATTTAAAGAGCTGATTCCTCTAACATAAGAGCAGACAACATAAACGGCAGGTGTCACGATAGTACAAGGTAGAGCGCTCACTCTTGTGTTCAGGATCCGAGGTTCGATCCCAGACCAAATAAGTTAGTGGTGAAGATCATCTCGGGTTCTCCAATTTGCTAAAACATGCTTATTCCACAAATTATTTCATTACCATTCATCTTCCTAAATCACCCGTTTCCTTTAGTCTAAAGAACATTTATTTAATTTCAAACGAACTTCTGTAGACAGGTTTTGTTTCCTTATGAGTAAATTATTGGTATGTTTCCTATAAGTTATAATTTTAACCTCACTCATTTTCGTGACCCAAGCTTCAATAAGGCAGCATACTAAAATAACTTATTATTATAATGTGTACGTATATGTATGGTGAGTTATAAATGCCTTTATATTCTTAAAAAAGGGGGGAGGTTTGGATTCCATTTAGTACGTAGAAAGCGTGGTAATTACAGTTTAAGACATGAAGGAGGTCTTAAATCCCTTATTTAATAAGATTTCAAAGGGAGATTTTTTTGTTTGTTGATTCTTCTGAATAGTAAATAAGAAACAGGACCACAAATTTCAGTCAGCACCTAACCTGATTTTTCCCTGCATCTTTTGTGTTACTCTTCTCAAATTCTTTCATATCCATGTTTGGTCAATTTTGGTTACTACTAATCTTCCAGACTTATGGAAATCTCATTAATTAGTGCCAAAGTTATTAAACTTCCTGACTAGGAGGTTTTTGCATTATATCATACGGAGTGACTACTCTTGATGAGAAGTACTTAAATGAATTGGTGGTAACACAACTCATTGCAATCTAGTTGGTTTGTAAATATTGTATGATTTTCACCATTACTTTACCTGCACCTTGCATCTTTGATGCATCTATCCAATTAAGATTTATATTAGTCCAGTAGCGGACATTTTGGTTGTTAATCTCACCTGTTACATAGAAATTTGCTTCATAAGTAAAGACAATGTTATGATTAAACACTGGGTCACGAGCTATCTGGGCCAACGGCTACTCACAAAACTCCATTGGTCTATCAGAATCATCCTCTGACAGTTTTTGTTTCAACTGTAATTTTTAAGGGTGCTACTTTTCCCTTTTTAATATTCTTTGAACACTTTTGACACTAACATTATGTTCACTTGATAAACGTCGCATACCCTTCGTAGGACGTTTCACCAATACGGCCAACAGAGCTGCTGATGTCTCTGGATCAGTTGCATTTCGTAGTCATCCTGATCGAGGTAAATCATCAACATTTCCTGTTGCCCTGAATTTGCGGATTAGTTTCCGTACAGCACTGTCTGTCACCTGCTCGCGATTAGGATGTGGCTCTTTGAAGACAGCTGTTATTTATTGCTGAACTGCGTCCTCCAGCGAAAACGATAATTTCGATTCTTTACTCTCAAGTTAGCATCCTGTCCTACCTAGAAGAAAAAAGTAAAGAGACAGTCGGTTCCCATCTATACAAAATTCCACACATAACAAAATTTAAGTCTAAATGATAACATAATCTTTCCGAAAATCATTCACAACTTCCAAACCGTTGTAGATTTTTAAAGAAAAAACATTACCGTTGAATTTCCCGGTATGGACAAAATGTTCGGTGCTGGACTAATACAAATCTTAATTAGATAGATGCATCGAAGATACAAGGTGCAAGTAAGATAATACTGTAGTGTAGAATATGGGACGAAAAACTTATTGGATCTGTTTTCATTGATGGGACCTTGGATGCTGCACAATATGGAGATATACTTGAAAACATTGTTATGCCCCCTCGTTGAACAAGGAAGGGTGATTTCCATCAACAATGGCAACAAGATGGGACACCACCGCATTACGGTCGTAATGTAATCGATGGCTCAATGAACATTATCCCCGTTAGGTCGGCATAGATCAGTTGAGTGGTCAGCAAGGTCCCCCGACCTAACTCCGTTGGATTTCTATCTTTGGGAACACTTTAGACTATTGTTTACCAAGGTAAAATTAATGATAATGGCTATTGAGGAGGAGAATCATTACCACCAGTGAACAAATATCACCAACTATGCTTCTCAGAGTGTACAAGCACTGGGTCTCACGGTTAAGGATAAGCACAAAACAGAACGGTGGGCATGTTGAACATGTCATGTGATTGTAATTATCTTATGTGTGTTATCTCCCTCTTTTCTTGGTTATTAAAGAATACATAATGTGAGATGTTACAAATCTTGTTTTTTACTTTATCCTTCAATTCGAACTTCGCACAGCACGTTTCACAGCATTTCAACATATTCTAAATCTATTTACCACTTCAAAACCGTTGCAGGGTTTGAAAAAATAATCTTACCATTTGGTTTCTCTTTAAACGAAGATGTTATTTAATATGTGACCCGACTATGTTGCTATTTGAAATAAACAAGTTGATTCCAAGGTGGCTGCCACCAAGATGTCGGACGACAACCTTAAACACGACATAATGTTTCCCCCTCGCCCCAAAATTGATCGCAATTAATTTTGGATCGACTGCATTTACAAATATTTACCTCGGACCAGATTTTATAT
Source organism: Thermobia domestica (assembly GCF_964235325.1). NCBI lineage: Eukaryota > Metazoa > Arthropoda > Insecta > Zygentoma > Lepismatidae > Thermobia > Thermobia domestica. Next base: position 155,181,779 of record NC_137456.1, on the reverse strand, counting down.
TTCACTTAACAAAATATCTTCTTTCAATGACTTCGGACATTTGGACATTTTCCAATATGGCGAACGAAGAAGTTGTGGGATTTTAGTATATCATTTAAATAATCTTTATCAACATCTATGTCAAATTTTAACTTGTTAATAATTATTTCCTAAGTTCAATAAAATTTTAAATCAGTTTGATGGTAGTTTTCGGAATTTTACAATTTAGAGCTAAATATTTTTAAAATTATTCGTGTTATGAAAAAATTTTTCTCTCTAAAGTATATTGTTATCTATGTTCTATGTTAAACGACACTAAGTTTATCTCCTTATGTTCAACCATAGCGAAGACATTGCTATTTTATCTGGGTATTGTTTATTTGACACTTCCAGCAGCTATTTTCTAATATGGCGGCGAAGATCACTTGGGGTTTCTGGGGACTTTTAGTATGTTGTTTAGAACATTATTCCCAAGATCTCTACCAATTTTCAGCTTGTTAATAAATTGTTCCTTACTTTGTGGTAATTTGACTGCACTATAAGCCATTTACGGCCAATTTAATTTTGTAAACATTCTACATATTTTTTTTAAATATACATTAATGAATTAAAGTTGAAGAAATAGCACAAGTTCTGTAATACCAGGTTTTATCACGTTTCTCATTGCCACGTGTTTGTGATAGTTTAAATAACATTTTAAATAATATTTTCATTAACATACAATGATATTTAAAACAACATGTTTTAAAGATAATATAGCTACATATATCACTAGTATTTATATTACTTTAAGGTAAAAATGCAAAATTAGGATGTAATTGTAGAGTTGGATAAGAATAGTTAGTTTTATTGGGTAGGTACACATCCTAAGTGGATAAATTTGGAATTCGTGTGAATAAATTTCTCACAACAAGTAAAAATAATATATTTTTTAATATTATTGCGTACTATGACATACTTGCATAATACATCTTATATTGTGCTAATTACTTCTTCTCCATAGTATTGGAAATCATAGTGTTATGCCGTTATTTGCACACATCTTAGAGAATTTTTTTTACTGTATTAAAATATGTTAGTCATTACTAATTTTATAACCTATATCTAAGATCATATAGAATTATAGTGTTAGCCAACAAATGCAATATGTGTGTAGAATCTTTGCTTAAGTTTATGTAATTGGTTTTATTATTTTACTAGTTACATTAAATTAAATATTGTATACAGTTCAGTTCAGTTCACGTTCACAAATAAAATAATGTTCAGTAAAACAGCTGATGTCGTTTAATCCTCCTCTTTTGTTAAAAGATCCACAGTTTTCAATGCCAAGGTGGTTATCAGGTTGTCCACGTCTCCACTTAGCATACCCCGTTAAATGTAAAGGTTCGCCTATAAGAAAAATATGCAGACTGATAGTTATATAGTATAAGTAGAATTCTTAAAATAGTCACAAAAATCATTCAACATTTTTCTAAAGAATATATTGTCATAAGTAAACCGTGAGCTCCAATGAATATACAAGCAGATACGAAAGGAAAAAATCTTATTCTTTCAGAAAGACGATGTCCAGAAATAAACTCGATGTATTCATTTTGTAATAAATTTTTACCTTTCATGTTAAAGTATAACACTAAGACATCGTAACATGTTTCGAACTTTGTCCGTTGCAGAACTCGTTTTCCCGGGTCAATTCTCATCCTAACTTTCTAGTCACGAAATGGATTATGATATCTACCCACTGGCAATTAGCTTCACTTCTCAATTTGGCTTTTACATAATGGGGAAGGTTAAAAAGTGTATTGGGAATATACGGAAGAAAACATGATTGACAATGCAGTGAAAAATACCTTCCGTGAGAAGTGAAAGGATCAACCGAGTATGTGAGTAGAAGCCATGATTCACGCGAAGAAAAGTGATACACTCAAGTTCTCGCCGTGAATCGTGTTATCAGCCACAGTGTTGTGTTAGAGAAAACACACTCAGTTGATGTAGTGAGTTTGGGTAATGTCTAGAGCATTGGATGCTTCAACGACAAGAGGTCATCGCATACTGCACAAACTTTGTGATCTTTAGATTTACAATGTGAATATTAGGGATTTGGCTCATCTCCATGAACGCATTTCGGTATTGGTGCATACAATTATCCCAGCAATGTTACTGTGTGTGTTCAGGTGCACCGCGGAGAGATATAGACTCTGTTTGGATATGGAGGGTTGCTATGTCAGATTGCTGCGATTTCGTTGACTTACTTATGCTATCAAAGTTGAAGTGTTTATAATATCAAAAAAGACTGTGATGTCTTCTTTGTTATTATAAACACTTCATTTGAATTCAAGTGCTCCTTCAGAAATGGTTAGTCACTTCTCGGGTGCCCTGTATAATTTAGTAACCAAGCAAAATGCACACTGTCTATAAACTATATACAATTGTTTATTCAACACAGCCCGCTTTTAAGCTACTAATTCCTTATACTCTAGACTTAGAATCAAAAGTGATTATTTCAATTCATGAAACGTTATAAATTTATCTACAATTAAATATCTGTATGGTACAAATTAAGAATAGATACATCAATACAAAATACTTACATAGACATATTGGGCAAGATAGACTCTTAATATCTTCACGAATGACATTCCGTAAGTGGCCTCTATGCGGCATTACTTTATGATGACTAATCATTATGGGTAAAAATATGTTTTATGGGTTGGCAATGTTAGACTTAAACTGCATGCTGCATGAAGATCGAACTAAAATGATTTCACTGTGAACTTTTCTCTGATGGTGGCAGCATCATAAACACATATGTCCATTCATTTTATATTAAACCATCCATTCAATCATCCAAATATGTGTATATGTTTGTAAAAAGGGATGAATGTGTGTATATTCCAGCATAACTTTGAAAGGCCTGTGGTAATTTCAACCAAACTTGGTTCACGTATGTGTTAGAATCTGGAAAACATACTGGTAGTTAAGACATTCTCAACACTTCAGAAGGTGGCAAAGAAGTGATGTGATGAAATAATGGAAAATGGCCGATATTAGTGTCGAATCGTTAGTATTCGGAGCTGCTGAGATGAATAGTGGTACGTCCAATCCTGTTTAAGTCCAACTTCAGACTCCATTGACTTGAAGCCTGAGAAGAGGTGGAATGTAAAAAATAACAACTATAGTGTCTAATTCATAGTTTTCAGGATCAGAAAATCCCCTTATCCATTTGAAATAACTTCGAGAACATAGTTATTATCCACTTTAAGCAGGACGTTTATCACGCAACTTTGATTAAAGGCTTTTTTCGACTGGGATATGGTTTTCCAAAATTTATGGCAAAAGCACAGTATTTTCTGGATTCTTGTTATTAAAATGATCATCATTGAAACACGTATCTTAAGAAGAAAAGGGACTCGAATATTTTCAATGAAAATTTCCTTTCCGTGTGAAGAATTGGCATTTCACCCCGTATAAATAAGCCTGCAATTACTTACGTATATGAAATCCTCAAGTATTTATTTCATATCAAGCAGAATATAATTTAGTAACCAAACAACACAAAAACAGTAAAACAACAACGTTAAAAATAAAAATACAGACAGTTGATATAATTTATATTTAGGAAAGATCAAGACGTTTTACTCACAACCCACAAAGCACACTATTAACCACACTTATACTTGAGTTTAATAATAGTTAACTATATTTAGATTAGAGTCTTGATATTTTTGTAAAGAGCTATATGTACCTAATTTAAGTTTTCTCCTAGAATAATCTATTCTTGGAATAAATTTAAATCCTCTTTCAGGATAAGAATTTTATTGTAAACATGGTGAAAAAAATAACGGACTCAAGAAAAGTGTTATGTTGAGGGATTACTTTTGAACGATGTAAATATTTTAATATTAATAATAAAACAGATAACTCAATATATACTCTCTCTCCCTCTCTCTCTCTCTCTCTCTCTCTCTCTCTATATATATATATATATATATATATCCCCTTTCTCCTTAGAAGTAGAATTTTCGAAAATATTTGGACATGTGACCCTTTATTTTGATAAGAATTACATATAACAAGTTTTCTTTACTTACATAAGAAGACCATAAGAATCTATTTTTGGTGCACATATTTAATTGCACTTTGATACATATTTTAATGGAGGTGACACAAAGAAAAACAGGCAAAAGAAAGTGTTTAAAAAAATGGTTTTAAACTATTCAGGCTATTTTGTGCGAATATGAAACAAACAGCGTCCATTTCAATATCGAGAAAAACATTTATAAATTACGATTCTTCCTTAAAAGCAGAATTTTGGAAAGCACTGGAATACTTTCCTGATAATTAGAAGCTGAATATCCAGAAACACTTAGAGAAATATTACAATACTTCAGTAAAGAGCTTAAATACCAAATTTCATATCTTCAACTTAAGTAAATCCTTACTGTTGGTAACTTCTGAATAAATAGTGAGATATTTCAAAATTATACAAATATAACCCTTTTCCCCCTTTGGAGCAAATTTTCGAAAATGTTAAAACTCATATTTTTCATTCTCTTTTATAATAGTTAAATATCTAAATGCAAATTTCAGCAATCAAGTTTACGCAAATGTTATGTTTCCTCGTTTCTGAATAATAGAAAGCTTATTAAAGAAATTTCTAAATTCCAGTGCAGACTTTAGAAAACAAAAAGGACTTTAATGTGTGTCATATTTGTCAAGGCTATCATATTTAGTGGGATGTTTATATACTGATATTCATCTTCTTAACCTGATTGATTCGTGAGATACATTAGCTTTTGTAAAATAGAAAAAAAGCTTAACCCCCTTTTTTTCCCCTAAGGATTCATATTTTTAAAACTCCTTTATTTTTTTTATTTTTGTGACAAAATTAATATGTTTTCCAAATTTCACGTCTCTACATATAGTAGTCTGATCTAAGACATCATGAGTCAGTTACTTCTAGTCTATATAAAAGAGTACACTAATTTCTTTTTAATTTTCGTTGAGATACGACTAATGAAATGAGACAAGTTCAGTATATGTGTCTGAAACTGAACTTGCAATAACCTTCGGAATAGCAATCATCAGTTGATCACTATGTAAGCTTCCTGTAACCCGACAATAGCAATGAACTGCAGCTTTTATTTTAGAATCTTTCTACTAAGCAAAAACAGAAAATATTTTTTTCTTTAGATTTTCCGCATGTTCCGGAAAGCAGTGACACGAGGCGAGGAAAACGCTCTAAGTTCTGAAACGAATGTTATCACACTCATACAGAAAAATTCAAGCTTAACCGAGCGTGGTCTCGAACTTCCACTTCTCAGACAGATTTCATCCCTTGATGGTTTACTGATAGCTGAAACCACTTGGCTTTTACATACCTTCATTAGAATCTTCCTAGGTTTCTATCCTATGGTGAATCTACTTTCTCCCTCAGGGCTATGTGGATAGTGAACGCGCCTTTTGGCGTGGGAGACCTAGGTAAGATTCCCAGCAGAATCTCATGAGGTTCGAATACCAAGTTAAACTATAGATCTACGTATTATATAGCCTCGCGGCTGAACAGGTCGCTAAACTCAAATCCAATTCCAAAAAATGCATCCACTTTTGAATTTGGTTTTGAATTTTAGACACAGAGACCTTCAACTCGAAAATTGCCAGCAACTTTTCCTCTGAAAACCTGTTCAATTTGGGAGCGATTCCACTCTCCACCCAGCTCATAGCCCATTATCTATATAGTGCTCACGAGTAAGTGTTGGATTTGTACCTTGATGTACAAGCCATATACTCTATATATATATATATATATATGTGTGTGTGTGTGTGTGTGTGTTGGTGCTTGCAAATTTTGGATATTGAGAACGATAAGGACAAATCTTACACTTTAATGCTTAATTTAAACTACAGTTCCTCACCGAATATTGTGCGGTATTCTCCTTCACTGTTCCTATCATGAAAGCCAACTAACGCCCATTCAGCTTGATCGTTTGTTTTATCAAACATCTTCTTCAAAACATTTGCTTCTTCTACTGAGTTGATAATAACTAAATGAGCATTTTCTTCTTCACAAACGGCTATAGCGTTGTCAAAATTCCTTTTATCCGTGTGGAACTTGTAATATCCAATCCCAGGGAAGAATTCATAGTCATCAGGACAAGAAACTAGGATATAGCATTAAGAAAAAAAATGCTACACATCATGAAAGTGAATATTTTAAAAAAATAAAATGAAATATATCACAATATAATAAGTACATATTTAAAATAATAATGAGTTATAAACATTCATTAACAGTATTATTAAATAAATTATTTAGATAGAAGTAACACAACTAAAAAATAAAATTTTATACTTAGTTCGGATTTTGGGTATAACCTGGTTCATGAGTGGCATTTCAAATAATTAATTGATGCAAAAGTGTCATTTTCTAATATATATATATATATATATATATATATATATATATATATATATATATATATATATATATATATATATATATATATATATATATTAGAGTTCTTTCATTCACTTTTTATTTATATAACGAGAGGTTTCGTGTGTGTTTGCACTTGAACGTTCATATTTCATATTTGATTGTCCTAAAATATGAAATAGATATGACAGCAGTTTGAACTCACAAGGGATTGTTTACTATATTGCAATATACCTTACTAGTAAACGGTCCAAATGGACGAATCGAGTTGCGGGCTGAGAGATAGTGCGCCTGATAGAGGATGTGAAAATATGTGCATGTGCAAAGTTATAGAGACTGAGCTCCATAAGAAACGGTAGGGGAGGGTATGAAAGTTAGTGGGAGAAGGGTTATGCTATGTTATACAAATACATCAAATAAATTGTTGAATCGTGAAAATAGTGAAAGATAGACAACACAAAAGGTGGTAGTTTCACATATTGGCAAAAGAAGAATGAGCAGAGTAGATCAGGAACCTCCGCCGCCATCTTGAAATTCGCTATTTTAAAATATGTGATATTTTTTAAAAATGGAAAGGTAGTCATGTTGTTTATCAATTAGTATCAGCATGTTCTCAAAAATTCAATTATGAATTTTCGTATTCATTATCTGTATTTACTTATAAGATTTATTATCATCTTTATAGATTTTTACGAAAATTTAGGAGACAGATACTCATATGTTGAAACTTTGAGGTATCAGAAAAAACACATTCAACTGTTTTAGTCCACTTTTCATCCAGATATCACATGCTACGCTCGTTCCAAGTTCTTAATGCTTATGAAGATGGACAAAGAAAGTTGAGTGAAAAGTTTAGCAAGTGGTGGAAAAAAATAGTGGTCTACATACATACAGTACATAATTACATTCCAATCTATCAGATTTTATTGTGTTATGGTCTATATTAGTAAGTATGTCATTTAAAAAAGTTTACTATATAAACTCCACATTTTAGACCAAAAGTGAAAAAAAGTGGAAGTGGCTCTTCTAGACCGGAACAGTTCTCTTCGGCACTATATGAATTAAATTTGAAGTAATGTCATAAATAATAATATACTAATATACAACTTGGATATCAAATTTCACTGTTAGTTTTTTCTGGCTTGTAGATCTATGTTTAACTTATATCTGTTTTCGTGATAATCCAAACTTTCAACATACGAGTATCAGTCTCCTAGATTTTCGTAAATAGCTATAAAGATGATCCTAAACCTTCCAAATAAATAGATAATGATCACTAAAGTTCATAATTGACTTTTTGAGAACATGCTGGCCCTAATTGATACATCACATGACTATCTTTCCATTTCAAGAAATATCACAGATTTGAACATGACGGATTTCATGTCGGCGATGGAGGTTCGTGAACTACTCTACCCATTTTTCTTTTGCCAATATGTGAAACTACCACCATTTGCATTGTTTATCTTTCACTATCTTTTACGATTCAACAGTTTATTTGATGTATTTCAATAACAGCGTAGTCCTTCTCCCAACAACTTTGACTCCTCCCCCTCCGTTTCTTATGGCGCTCAGTCGCTATAGCTTTACACATGCACACATTTTCACATCCTCTATCAGGCACACTATGTCTCATCCGGCAATTTGATTCATCCATCTGGATCCTCTACTTCTTAGGATGTACAAAGTGACGAACCGATAAGAATGAAAACTCGATTGTCTTTTCGAATTGCCAAAAATTGTGTTTACAAAACTAAATCAAGATAGTAACAATTCAATCTACTTTATTCACTAATTTGGACTTGTGTTTACTTTGGTTAATATAGCAATGATATTTATTACCAATGTAGTAATCAAAGTTAGTTATTAAAGAGATATGATAATCAATTAATTAATATCCATATATTGATTTATATAGAAATATGAAACAGATTTTATTGAATTTAAGCTTTCTCTTTCACGCTAACTTAAAATTTTCAGTTTAATTTGCTACAAATGCATTTTTGCATCAACTGACTTTTCGAAAGAATAAATTAGGTTTCCTTTTAACTTTCGGTTTTAACAATTGTTATAATCTGAAAAAAATATCATTTCATTTCCACTACACTTTTTCTTGTACTCGTATATCTTGATAACAACTTTTGATATTGAGTATACGATTGTACGTGAAAGCTGCTCATAAATTGAACAGCTTAATGCCCCCGTAAGCATTTATATCGAGAAAAACTTTCAGTAGTTCTTGAAGTTTGGTAGGACACAATGTAATGGGATATTGTACATTTTATTGCATCTATGAGTAGCAGTAAAGACAAATCGAGAACAATTTATTTCAACAATTTGTATTCCCTATCACTATCCTTGTATTTTTCTCTTTAGCCCGAGAATGAATATCAAGCAATGAACAGTGACTAACTGTTGATGCATTATGAATGCAAGTGTTTATTCCCATGGAAACTTAGTACTGATCCGATTGTAAAAATCCGAGGCTATCAAACTGTAACAAAATCGTTAGGTAATCAAATTCAATACGGATTAATCTAGAAATGAAAGTACGTTCGAAACTGTCAAATTCATGGTCAGAAGTTACATTAAGTAGCACAATTTCGATTTTTTATAAGGTCGAACGATGACGAAAAAGGCAAAGTCTCGATATGCTCGTACATCAAGAAACAACCAGTGTTTTTTATTTATCTTGTACTGAACTTCAACTTGCTATTTGCAACTAAGTTATTGTGTAGACTTTCAATTCAACGATATACTATCAACATTTACTAACTGTATTGGACATGTAGATCTTACTATAGCACGGCCAACAGGAGATGGTCTGTGACGTTTCTTACCACATGCGGTGGGACATTGCAGCCCCTATTTTGATACCAGTGTTACCAACCACGATCACTCTGTCTTATACCATTAATTAAATTGCCACTACAGTTGCACCGAAAAAAACCTTGACACGCGAGTAGTCGCAATATCACTGCGAGTTGTCAGAGACGTTCTCTTACTGGACGCACTATAGTAACCTGAACCAGTGTTAGATTCTTCAGGACATCGCATCTTGTGAATTCGGACAAGTAATTACCACTTCAAAACTTAAATACTCCAAATTCAACTAGACTTATTCTATCACTAATCTAACAGAAAATGGTAATTTGACCGTCAATCTCATCAGTACATGAAGATAAATGAACCCACTGTACTGTGTACCGATTGCTAAAAAAGCTCAGGATACATCAATGACCAATCCTTGCGCGAGATACACAATTTTGTTAAGTGTGAAACTAGTATTTGAGATCAAATTCAGTTTTTCAAAATCTGATATCTCATACTGGTCTTCAAATTAGAGTAATCTAATATTTTCCGTTTCATACAATAAGTGTTGGTAACGTAGTTTGCGTTTTGTTTCATGATATGAAGATTACATCAAAGTCTAAGAATCCAATTCTCTTATTAGAGAGAATTCCTTTATTCTGCTGACCACTCTACACTGTAAAAAATTTCATAGGTAAATTTACAAAAAACGGTGGCAATCCGTTTGCCACTCCTCTTTGTAAATCAATTTACACCTTTAAAGTAAAATTACTAATATGAGATGGTGTAAAATTACATTCTTATCAATAAAAATATCATACTTTCTTATAAATTTACTGTAAATTTGTAAAATAACCCAGCAAATTTTGTAATTTAATCTAAGGAAATGTATATCAACTTACAAAATAAAGGGCAAATGATTTTACATTGATGTTTGGCAATTTAATTACAAATTTTTTTTTCAGTGTAGGAACTTATTTCTTGCTCACTTCCCACAAGTTAAAAGTTAATCAGTTTCGTTAGCGAATTACAATTGAGTTATTAAATATTTATCTGAGGATAATGACTCATAACTTGAACTATGCGATCAAAATAATATCATTCATTGAGTTCCTTTTGCAAAAATTTACGTTACCTTGTTGATAAGACCTTAAGCAGTTTAAGTGCAGAGCGGTAGAGCAATTGCTAGATTTCAAAAGTAATAGTTTGCATAGTTTGCAAAGCAAAACTGACACGGGAAGGTCCCACAAGTTGTCGCTCAAATCTGATTGCGACATAGCACATCTGATAGAGCATCACGGGAAATAAAAATGAGCAAAATTTAAGGTGCTATGGACCAGAAGGATAAGAGCTACGGGGCTTCAAAATTTGAATATCCAAAAAATTATATGATGGAATTATGTACATTTAAAATAAATATTTTGAAACCCGGTAAAGCAATCAAACAAAAGTTGCACAATATAATGAGAACAAAATGCCCTATCAAAAACCACAAACAGTATTTGCACAGGTGAAGCAGTGTTACCAACTCAGCATAAAATATTTTGTTTGAAATACAGTAGCACCATATACAAGTGTTCACAGATTTAAAATGCACTGTTATTACTAAACATAACAGTAAAGTGTAGTGGTACAATGTTGCACACTGTTGGAGCTTAGTGTGCTGAAAATGTATAATGGAGAAGTCTGATGTGGTAACAAAGGGCAATAAAGAAATCTGGGTCTTATGCTATGAATTTAGTTCAAATGCATAATACGGATAGTATAACATAGCAAATGTCAACAGTGTCACAAAAGATTGATGCATTTGAAAGACGAAATTGAGTGATGCCATATTTACATCCTGTGACATCTCCTAAACTATATAAGACGGGATCTATAGTGTAAAGTGGGATCCGAACAACTATGAAAGAGAAAGATAACAATGAAATGTAAGGTGAAAAGCACAACAAAAACATGTTCGAGGCGGGATTGGAATCTGCGATCCCTAATATGTCTGTTGTCTAGCCTTCTAGAGCACACGGCTATCCGGGCCGACTAAAAACGAAATGAGGTAGTAATAACTTTGAGTAGTAATAAATTTTGATCATTTTAATTTCTCATGATGGTCTATCAGATGTGCTATGTGACAATCAGATTTGAGCGACAACTTGTGGGACCTTTCCGTGTGAGTTATAACTAGTCGCTTACACTTTGAAGCCAATCTACTAATCTGCTTGCAACTTACTTGAGAAGAATTTCAGAGAAGAAAATGGAGAGACAATATATAATAACGATAATAACAGATTTAAAATACATGTATATACATGTATATAAATTAATATAATATAGCAAATGCTTTAAAATAAAGTGATAACAAATAAATTAAATGCATAAATGATAAGGATAATGATTATGGCTGTTTTGCGTTTATTGAGCCTATCTGAAAAAGTTGTTTAAAAAACAGGGACTTTTTCAAAGACTCAGAGCATAGGCTACAAACTTGTTTCATTCTTACCTTACACATATTTGAAATCAACTCATAAGAGGTGCGGAGGTTTTTGTGTGGAATGTACGATAATATAGGTTAAAAGTAACATTATTCCATGATTTCGTGGAGCTCGGTCGAAGTTATAAAGAACAGAACCTGGAAATTCATTGCTTATTCAGGGGACTTCAGTCTTGTTTTTCTACTCCTGAGGTTTTTTGAAAACATGATATTTGTCTGTTTTGTTGTTTCTTGGTTGTGGAAAGAATTGGTCAGGAACGTGAAAGCGGCCCGTTGTGCAGCGGACGAGATTTCAGGCATGGTAACAGAATTAGTTTTCGTCTTAGTTCTCTATTCTGACTGTGAATGCGTTGAATTTTGTGAGTCTGATTCGGATAAAATTTCGTTCTCGTTCTTGTGATTCAATGACACGACTTTCCGAACAGGTTCAGTTTGACCGAACATTCAAACCTTTAAGTTGAAGGGTTTAATTATTTGCTAGCCATGCTACTTCTTCTTTAAAAAATTCTAGATACATTATTTACAGTAATAACTTTATTCCTGGAAAGTTGCTCAAAGAAAGGTTGATGTTGAGATAGCGAACGAATATTCAAAATAGAAACTTAAGATTCTTTATGAAAAAACAAGGAAAATGATTTTATGTTATAGATACTCAGAATAGTCACACTGCTGTTTTGAAAAAATCAGAGTAAAAATACACAGTTGAACCAGAATATCTTGTCTGAAAATTGGCGTTAAGAATTGCGTTGGCTCCTTGTCGAATTCGTAAGATATGATGTCGAAGGAAAGAATGGATAATCTCAAGAGTAACAGTAATAAATGACAAAAATTGGTTGATGGTGATCGGTTGGTATACGGATGATAGCGGGACAATAGTGCTATGTTGAGTCACATGAGGACGTAGAAGAGAAACGAGTTCTGACTTAGAAGTTCGGCGTTTGGCCTAGCTTTGCGTTTATAAGTCGGATGTTGATGCGAACCACAGATAGTGCAGAGTGGACGCTGCTAAAGTTTTGTGTAGGTTTTGGTAGCATGAGACTCGAAGCAGAAACCGCACTTGGGTGTATTTGGGTATTGAGAAGTATAATGCAAGTTGTATTGTGACAAATTTCACATCGATTAGAAAGGTGTGCCGGAGATTTAGACAGTTCTAGTCTATGTCTTTTACGATTTAATGTGGGCTTCATGCGAAAGAACATTGTCAATTTTTGACAAGGAATTTGTAAGCACACGGACCATATGTTTTCAGAGGCGTTTTTGATGCACTTAACGACAGAGTGTCCGTCTGGTTTTAGTTTCTCGGCATTATCGTCATCTGTATAGTGTTACCCTGTGAATGACAACTGAGAGTGGTGGTGAATGACGTGGCGACAGTGGTTGTTTGGTGCGAGATGGAGCCAGTTTAGAAACATTTGCATTTTTGCCAAATTTCTCATAGATATATGTATGGAGAAGTGAAGATGTCTGATTGGAGTCAGAAGTTTTGATGATGATACCGATAAATGGCGAGACTGAATTATGTTAGAGCGAGGAACATACTTTGGAAGACGTAAGTAAAGTTGTTTCAGATTTTGATATTTTGGATCATAATTATTGAGGAAGAAGGAGGAAATCGATGGAAGATTCTGATTCTCTGAAAGAGGTAGAGATGGAAAATCTGCATCTATGTCGAATTGATCTAAGGTTGTAGATGAAGATGATTTATAAAGCGTATCATGTGATTGAGATCGTGGTGAGAGCAACTGGGGATCGCCTGTAGAATGATGAGACTATTACGAACGGTCATTACTATGATTTTTTCGGGGTTACGTCCGTTTATCTCCTTTCGTGGGTACAACTGAAGGGCGGAAATCAGCAATAGTAAGTCCTGCAGAAGATATAGCCAGTGAAAGGCTAACCATACAGATACCACAACAAATATAGGTAATGAGTAGTAGGTTTAAGGCCACTTATTCGGATAGTAAGCTAAGGTCAGACAATACTCCAAGCTAAACGTGTCGCCACGAGTTATATTGGCTGGATCACTCTGATAAGTGTTGTTCATCGAATATCAGAGAGCAAGATCAAGGACTGAGAAAGAATGTTATATTTTAATACTATTGTACCCATATCAGAAATTTCTATTAACTATCAGTGAGAATTTTTGTTTTTATTTGTTGCTACGAGCAAAGCTTTACTTTGTATATTTAACATTTATATTACATAAAATGCATTATAATCTCTGTAAATTTCATGAAAATGGCGTTGTGAGCTTATTAATATTTACATGAGTTGTAGTGTTATCATCGTATGTTCAGCATGTTTCTAGTACAAATAAAAATGTGTAATCCAGAATAATAACTCTTCAGTGTTACTGTACATGCATATTATATAAAGTTTAACGTCTACTTTTGTATAGTTTTTGGACATTCAAGGAAATTAATTGCCTTGAAGTTTTTAATCTGATTGCCAATAGTTATAAGACAGTTAAAAAAAAGACAATTTATCTTCTTCTACAAAGGTTATCAACTTCTGTTTCTTCGTTAAGACGTTGTACAAAACATCTCCTCTTTCCAAATCATCAATAGTTATATCCTTTTAATGTGTGGTGTATCTGTTATCCGCATCTGTAAAATTGTGAGATTATATCATGCATTTGATGTCAATATTAAATTGAGATATTGTACCTCCTAAGCAATTGCAGTGATAAATTCTTACATTCTAAAAAACTATTGAAGACCTTTGTTGTCTCAAGCTTCAACAACCTTACTATATGATAGATAATAGTTAAAGGCTTCCAGGGCTCATACGATTATAAGACTTTTAAGTTGAATTATTGACGACTGCTTTCCACTAGGTTTGGAAGTCTAGAAAAATAAGCGTTAGACAGTTCTTCCGATCTTTCAGATACGTACTTGTTGCGGCAAAATTACACTATCTAAGGCATGATAGAAACACTATTTACCGAAATAGTTTTTTGACATCGTAAGTACTGAGACAAGAGGCACCAAATGTTGCAAAGTGGTCACTTATGCGGCAATTGGTTTTAAGTGAAATTGTCCATTCTTAAAAATTGTCTCAACTGTATTGGAGATTTTGGTAGCTTATATGAGTTGATGAAATTAATGATTTTGTTTGAAATCTAAAAACCAAATGTCTATATTCTGTTGACTAGAGCTAAAGTCTCCTTATGGAAATTTTCTTTTATCAACGGAAACTCTGAGACTGGAAATCAGTCAGTGATTAAATACATCCTTCAGTGGATTCAAAGTTAGCCCTAGAGAATCATGTTAAATTTCGATGATATATAACTGATTACTTTCCTCATAAAGATTATCTAAGACTATCAGCATAAAGCGATTTAACAATCAGAGGTTCACAGATAGATCATTAGGCAATTTCCAATATATAAAATTCTCAATGTGAGATGAAAACTGCAGTGAAATTGTGACGGTCCGTGAAAATCAAAGGTATAAACTGGATTGAAAAATCAAATCAGTCTCATAGATGCAGAGGGAACATAGACTAAATTAAATGTGAATTAACTACATATGTTTATTTTGTTTAAATTTTCTAAAATTGTTCTACCATATATATATTCTTGTACGAATGAACCTAGGTGTGAAAGAATCGATACTTATTTTTATTAAATATGTTGTTGTGCCTAAGATGAAATGTTTGATTTTCGCTTTATAAATTAATACCCTTTTATAGTATTGCAAAAATGAATACGAATCTCGACATATATAGAGTAAATTATTGAAGTTAAAGAAACAAACTGAAACATACTGTCTTTTATCAATTTTACTTTGGTTTGACGTTTAGAATCTATTTCATCAACAATAATATGTGAGGCTATAACAGAGGATAAGGTGGATTCTAAACAACATGAAATTCCTCAGGAAATCGAATCCAGGTTTCCGTCCAAACCATGTCTGGACTCTAACCATATAGCCACAAGGACCTCTTTATCAGTATTGATAAACTATTTTTTCAAAAAGTGATTTAAAATGAATTAGCTCCGTCATGTTTTGTTGACGGAACATTAGTTTGAACATATTAAATCAAAATATTAAAAGTTAATCAACTTCAAGGAGCCTTACTGGATACGTAAAACGTTAAGATCATTAATTTATTTCTTTTAAGTATAAATAACATTACCACTAAAGAATTTTTGCAACGCCTAACTATGTATATCTTTAAAGAATAATGATGATGATTTATTAAAATTTAAATATTTCAACATCTTGATGATCTTCATTTTTATTCTGTCTCAAAAACTCTTTTTATATAAAACTAGCTTTTAAATTAGTTATTTCTCTATGAAAAATATTGTCTATTCAAATATAAAGTCCATAATGTTGTTTTACAGTTGAAATGAAATGAGATGAAATTTTTCAGTTTTACGTTCCACGGTTATTAAGTTGATGGTGATGAGGAGAAATTAATGAAAAGGTTCATTGAGAGAAGTGGGAGGGCCGAGAAATCCATGCACACGGTGTTCGTCCACTACAAATCCCACTTGACGCGATACTTTACAGTTGTTTGAACCAACATTCAATTTAAATTCCTACATGAAAGGAATATTGTGTTTAAGTTCTGTTTGTGAGTAAAGATTTTGCATGTTTGTGGCATATATCTTGAAATCCGAAATAATGAAGTCAGGACAAAAGACAAAGAACGAAAATTTTTTTGAATTCAAATTTTCTATATTTTGAATTGCTAGAGATATAAATTATTACAGAAGGGACGTCATTTATTGGATACATGTTAAATTGAAAATTTCAGGAATGAATATTTTAATAAATATACCTAGGTAATAGAATGTAATAATGGAAAACGTTCAACTTTATGTGTATCGGTGGAAAATCCTTCCACCGTACTTTCTAACTCCTGAAATTTCGTTTCTGCATAAAATATAGATTAATTCAAACTATACAAAATGTAATAATACTTCTGCACTATTACAAATTAAGAACACTCAAGAAATAAAAGCAAGAAGCAGAAAATATATCTAAGGGACCATTCACAGTAAGCAGGTAACTGATTGAACATCATTGGCTAATATTTTCAATTATATTAACGTAATTCTTACCGACTAGTGAAGCTAAAAGTCGTACGATCTTATCCTTATTATGTTTTGTAGGTAGTGTTTCCACATTCACAATCCAAACATTCTGTGTTATGCCTACAAAATCGACCTGCACATAAATGTTCATTTCTCCAGAGTCGTTTCTCATACTTCTTGTTTTCACATCTAATTTTTTGAAAGACATTTTTGAACAGGAATTGGCAATCGCTGATGCAATGCCATAACATATATGTAGAATAATTGCACTAATTAAATATCGCTGTAATAAGTTCATGATTTTAAGCTCATTCCTGAAATTAGACAAGAAAATTACAACATTTGTACAATTTATATTGCATTATATGTAAATACTGAAATGGAATCTAAGCCGTATTCCTAGATTATAACGACTATCATCTCTTATTATTTTATTGAATTTATCGCATAACTTACAAAAAAATCAAATTGAGCACTTGTTCTATAACATACCAGACAAACACTGAAATCTATGAAATCAAAGAAGATAAAGGTCACATCTTATAGGTCTATATTATGAACGTACGCCTTTAGCCATTACTCGGCTTGTACGGCCACAATATTAATCAGATTAATTTTCAAACCAAAACTAAAGAGTCTACATGTAGGGCCTAGGTCTACATGTATAATTAACTAGGAATGAGTCCAAAGTTGAACCTTGAATCTACGGATAACCTCTATACGTATTTTCTGAAAGAATTTGTCGAGCAAGTTCCAAAACAGGTTTCAATTCCTTGCCCGGAAGTGGCCCCATCCCTTGAAGGTTGGAAATATATAGAACAACTTGACCTATATGTTCTATATATTAAAGTACTCTGAATGACTAGTAGATTAACCATGTAACATGCACAATCCAATTATATCCTATTCAAGGTAATAAAATTAAAAAATGAATATTTCACTATAAATCAGGGCTATAGAAGTAAACCCTGCTAAATCCAATATTAAACTTTGTCAGAAGACGATACAAAAGTGACTCCCTTCTGTTTCAGAATTGTTGAACAATCGTTTCTCTTTAGTTGTTGATTTTACTCATCTGCATTAAGTAGTGAACACTGAACACAAAAATTGTTCAACAATTCTGAAACAGAAGGGAGTCACTTTTATTATGTTCTTATTCTTAATATTATATTCTTAATCTACTAGCCATGCGGAGCACTTTGATATATAGAACATATAGATCAAGTTGTTCGATATATTTCCAACCCTGAAGGATTAGGATCACTTCCAGACAAGGAATTCAAAACTGTTTTGGAACTTGCTCGACAAATCATTTCAGGAAGTATATAGGTTACTCCCAGATTCAAAGTTCAACTTTGGACTCATTCCTAGTAAGACCTGTTCATTGCGTATGTCAATATCTCCGCCCGGGTAGTAGTTCTAATTTCTGCCGGACCCTAGTGTCCGTCCTTAGCTGGAGTTCCGTAGTTAGAAATGTGTCTTTGTTTATACTGGTATTATCTTTTGTGTAGAGTACAAAATTGTCTATTGTTGTGTTCTTCACTGTAAAAGTACCAAGTGAAAAGATAAAATTTTAAAGAATAAATAGCTAAAAGTTGTTTCTCGAAAGGTACAGTTCATAACGAACAATGCAACCGTTGACCTGTATTGTAGTTTGAAGTAGGCATTTTCAGCAAGAATAATAGCGAACTCACAGTGAACGAAGACTACTAAGAATTGGTAGTATTCCATCTTTGTTTTTAAATTGTGAAAGGTAGAACTAGGCCTCGAGAAAAGCCTGGAGGTTCTTTCAAAAGAATGTCAAGTCTCACTTCAGACTTCTAGAGCTACATAAACATCCCTGGTGGGCCTAAGAGTTTCAACTGTAAAATTAACCTCAACGGTCTCTTGCACCCAGTGATGATATTGTAAGACTTTTTCCGAAGCGGAATTTCCATTCACTATGAGTGAAAACAAAAATACTGAGAATCTATTAGCACATTGAGCACGATACGAGCTCGTACGAGCCACTCCCTGAAATTATTACTGCTTGTACTTAAAACAAATCCTTTCTTTGAAACATGTTATTCGCAGGTTACGAAGTAAAGTAAACATACAAAGAAGCAAAATTAAAACACTGGATTGAACTTGAGAAACTGTAATCAACTTATTAGTGAAACTGAAAACTAAATATTTTAAACTTAAATATCCTTTAAAAATAAATGTAAATGAAGAGAGCCTTAAGACACACTTCGAAATTATTTATAGCAAAAATCCAAAAATGGTTTGTAAAAGTCTTGCTGCAGACGAAAATCATACATACAAGTTGTGTTGCGTTCTCCTAATACTAGGTAAATATCAGATCACAGATAAGTAAACACTGTCAAAGAAGCAATGAACAGTATGAATAATAACCATATGAAAGGTAATCTCCGCATAAAGCCAGTATCAAGAAAAGTTCTTAAAATACAAGAACTAAATAACGTGTACAGTAGATACTAGAAATCATATTAAAATACCAATACAAAATGTGTTAATTTATTTAATAGGAATATATTACTTTATATTGTAAGGTTTCGTATGTCTTCACATCATGTGATAACCATGTGTGTACTACACGTGTTGACAGTGAACAAATACAACGCAGATAATAGTACCGAAGAGGAGTCGCCCACAATCGCCAGCAGTCGGTAAGACGGAGATCACCGAAGGTAGCCCACATTTTAGGATAAAAGACAGGAGCACGCCTCAAACAGCATCAATCTATCCAGGTTGATCAAACCATCTAAAGCAATAAGGCGCCTGGCCATTGGGAACACCTTACCCTCTCACGACGCTCAGTCAATTCAGAGATACCTTTCCTTACGTTCTACGACGTTCGGTCATTGGGTTCCCTTTCACTCGCACGACGCCCGGTCACCGAGAGATAGCTAATCGCATAAAACTTATCCCCTCTCACGACGCCCGGTCAAAGAGAGTAACCTCACCTACAAAAGCCCTACGACACCTGGTCATTGGGTTCCTTCCACTTTCTTACCTAAAACTTTTAGAGGAACTACTGATTGTAATATATTTCTGTATTTAAGATCTTTTATAATAAAAGGTGATGGGAAAGTCCAAATTCCCGTGTAAGATAATTGCTCTACTTTACATAAACTGAGAGAATTTCACAATATATTATTATAAATGTCTTTTAGTTTAACACTCCATAATTATGTACAGTGACTAAAAGAGATAATGATTATGAGATGGATAGTAATGGTGGAATGATGAAAAAAGATAGAAAAGGACTCATCAAGAAAACCCACACAGACACTGTTTGTTCACTACAAAGTCCACTTGGCAGAAGCCGGCATAGAACAACGACCTCACGTGTCAGAAATGAGCACTACATAACTGAGCGACTGCGAACCCTATACGTTTCTCGTAAACATCATTACAACATTTCCTGTATTTATTATCTTAAATGTATATTTATCGTAAACATTATTACAACTCTTAAAAAGAAATACAAGAAAATAACAATTGTTAATCATTTTATTATGTTATAAATACATATAAAAGAATAATTCCCTTATAACCAAAAGTAGCGTACCATGTGACAAAATAGGAAGTATGAGCAAATACTAATTATATGGTAAAAGAGAGAAATGAACTATTTATTTCCTATACATACAAGTAAGGTTAGGTAGTATATAAAGGTATGTTCTATTATGAGCATAACGAACACGAGCTCGTTCCTTTTATATCTGACCGATTTGGCAGCATTGCTGTCATTTCTTTAGTTGAGTCCGAAACATGTAACCATACTTTTATCAGTGTGATATCTGAGCTTCCACCTGCTCACTGTTTTGTTTATATTAACGAAATGATGGTAAAACTGAACGGTTATTGGGAAGAGTACACCATAGTTCTTTTTCACACACAGTTCTTTTTGTACAACCAAAAAAATGGAAAAGTCACGAAAACGTTCAATAAATATAGTGACTATCACTAAAGATATCGTGACCAGGGAAACTCAAATTGGGTTCATGCAGAAATATTCCACAACAAAGGGGCTCATTCAAATATATGGCGAAGGTTCAGTTTACAAATTTCATGGTCGTTTACAAATTTTGCAGGACAGCTGAATTAATCATCGATAAAGTGATGCGATGTAGAAATTCTTCAATCTTCAAATTCATCATTCTGAATTCTGGTGCAATGCACAAATCCATTATGACCTGACTGTATCCAAAAGTCATCCCTGGTTTGTACGTACCCAACAAGAAATAGATGCAGATTTCATCTACTACCCAACCAAACATCCGTCCATTACCTTATGTTATCCGATATGAAACAGGAAACGGGGACCTGTGTTATTTCCTTCCATCATATTCATATCAAAAGCCCTCGCCAGCTGAATTGATTTATACGCAATCTGAAATGTAAGAACGAGGTCTGAGACATCGCTCGATTGGATGTGGAAACCTACTGGAAGAGCAGGATTGAATTCCTTCGCGTGTGTTCTAATGTAGTATTTACTATTGGGAATGCCTTTATCCGTCTATAACAATTGGATCGTCCATAGGAGTGGGATATAACAAAACGCAATTGGTGGTGGCAGAATGAATTTTTATAGGGTGGATATACTTTGAAAGTCGGTCGGATATAAGCTAAACAACTTTCTGTACTAACGAACAAATGGATAAAAATATTAGGGTGATCTACTTTCCACTGAAATGATATGCAGAAACGAAATACTCCAAAAAGGAAAAAGAAATGCAATCCTCCAATTACGTCCCACGATTATGCCCTTTGGGAAGATAGATGATAAAGGCAACTGAAATATTATCGGAAAATGAATGGAATGATAATGTGGAAGGAAATGAGAGTACCCGAGAAGATACACGGACACGATGTTGTCAACCACCACACCAAGGATCGGACCAGGGACACCACGCACCGAAGGTAAGCGCTCTACCTTTGAACGACCGTTCCCTCGAATACACTACCAAATAACGACATGAAATATTCTAAAATATACTGTTGAAAAGATCACGAAGCTAGATCAGAAAACCGAATAGTGTTGGCCTAAGTTAGGAAAATAAGTATACTGTTTTAGACTCTTAGAAGTATTTTTGGAAAACGAATTCGATCGCTACTTGAGAGTAATTGTATTCATTGTAATTTAGATAGAAAGTATGCTGGAAGTAAAGGAGAAGGCAAAATAACAAAGTTCTAGTGGATGGAGTAGTAATTCGTATTTCAAAACAGAGATTGATGGAGGACCACAGGCAATGGAAATTATTATTAGTCTTCAGAAAATCGCCTGTCATTTATAACAGAATAGTCAAATACTCACGATGGTTGTGTTAATGTTGATCTGTAACTTAACGACACCCATGACTCAATGAGGTGCACATTTCTGCTTTGGTGTCCGTTCGGTTCACTTCCAGCTTCTCTTTTGTTGGTGAGAACCAAATATGGTAAGTTCAAATCATTACTAAAACAAAGTACATTTATTGTTATTAGATAAGTAATTGCGATCTAATAAATAACCCGGATCTAGAATCTGATATATGAAATAGTATATTTCATTTTGTTGTACTTCCCAATTATCTAGCTATTAGAATGAAGTAACTTAATTTACCTTCTTATACCAATATATTCCTATTCTCCAAAACTATTAAGGAAAGAAGTACGAAAATTAATCAGAGAAGTATTTACACTTATGCAATATTAGCAAATTAAATGTTTATCTGAGGAAACTTTCAATACATGTATTCATTATAGACTGCTAGAGAGAAAACTAACAGTAAATATTATTTATATTTTGTAGAGATAAGTGATTGAGAAATAAACTGTAATCAATGTAACCACAACCAGATTTACAATTATTAAATCTTTATATTTGCAATGTCAATTATCTTCTAAAGCTGTAGAGTTAGAATTAAAATTGTTCATTATTGAGCTAAAATTCAAGTGGCGTTGATTATACTTTAGCGCAAAATCGTATAATAGTTCAGATCGCTCCTTGTACGCTTTTAGAAGCGGAATTTTCGAAAACGTTGAAATACTTGTTTCCTTATTTTTAAGTAAGAGACTATATAACGAATTTCACATCTCGAACTTAAACGAATTCTTCAATTAGAGTTCTCAGAGTACGTAATGGAAGATCTTAATGTTATGAAAATCGTCCTCTTTAGAAGCGGAAGGTTTGCAGACGCCGAAATAACTTTTCCTTTATTTTTATTTAATAGTTTTAATATCGATTTTGATATTGTCAACTTAAGTAAATTTTTACTATGAATATTTCTTAATAGAGATAGGGAAAGTTATATATTATAGTAATAATAGTTACTTCCACTTTATGAGTGAAATTTTCAAAATACTAAAAAAATACTTGTTCCCTTATTTTTATTTAAGAATTTGTATGCCGAATTTCACATTTCTAATGTAAACAAATCCCTACACAGGAGGCTTTGTGAATACATAAAAGTTAATTTCAATATTACTGAAATTGCTTCCATTTTCACATTAGGAACGGACTTTTTTTTTACAATATGTGCTTCCTTATTTCTAATTAAATATGTGTATCGAATTTAAAATCTCCAACTTCAACCAATCATTACATTTTGCTATCTTGATTAAACAAATGGAAATTTGAGTATTTTTGTTTTTAGATAAGTTCGGTTTGTTTCCGATATTAAGAGGGAAATTTCAAAAAAAAACTGAAAAATGTATTTCTTTAAAGTTTATGTGCCGAGTTTAATTTCTCTGATTTCAAGAATTAGTAAGATACATTAATTTTGAGAAAAAAGAATTGAGTTATCCTTTACCCCACTTTGAGTATATGTGTTAAAAACGTCTTTCCTAGTCCCGTGTTCTTGTGTTAAAAGATTTTGTCTAAATTTCACTTTTCTATCTAGTGTAATATTCCCTAGATAATGACGAGCGTGTCTCTTCTCATTTCTATATAAGAGTATAGATTATTCCCTATTGGCTATTAATATATTGTCAATTAAGGATTATGGAATAGCAGAATTGCAACAATTTATATATTTTAGTGATTTTAACAAAATCACCCATTATGGTCAGAATTGCACAGCATTATTAGCAAATTTAGGTAATATTTGTGTCAGATCTGGCTCTGAATGTGCTCAAACTTCACATGAATTAAAACTTTACATAGTTGAAATAGAAATACTTACCATGTATAAATATCAAAATAAGATAATAGAAAAATAAATGAAAATTTCTTAATATTAATTAAAACATCAATAAAGTTACTTCTACACTCATGGAAGAACGAGCGCAACAAGATATGTAAAACACCAATTAATTTTCCCTCATATTTCATAAGAATATGTTTCACTTAACATACCGATCAGCATTACTTGAGAATATTAAATATTTAGAAACGATTGTAAATTAAGTGTTACATCTACAGAAATTCTCAGGTTTGAAAGAAGTAAACAAAACAGGCAATAAAATACAACTAACATAAACTGAACAACATATAAGAAGCAACAACAATAAAAAATGTTACTTTTCTCAACACAAATATAACATAAAATGTATAACATTGTTATGTAAAATATGGTATATAAACATTCTTTCCGATTATGGAGTGTTGCTTGATTTCTGTAGAAAGTTAAGAAAACACAATTTCAAGAACTTATAAAATGAAGTAAACTTGAAATAAAAAGTGCCAACTTGTAAAACAAATAATTTTAAAACATTATGGCCTCTACAATAACAAAATACCATATCTGCTGTTCGGTAACACAGAAAACTATTTTTCGTAAAATTCATATGAGAGTAATATATGGCTTCATTGTGACAACAACACTCACTATTCAGTGTCTGTGATGTACAAAGCTTGGGTACAAACAACTTTAAACTCTCGAAAGAAAAATAAATCAAGCCAATGGCCATGGAACCTCATTCTAATCATGACAGTTCTAATTCAGTAGATAACTCTAATTCCCAATATTTAACAGCCACCACTTCCTAGATTTCCATTCGTACTTGTCTGCCTTTGTTTGAAAATAGATAGTGATGATGCTAGTGACGATGCTGAAGTTGAATGTGCTTTTGATGTTTATCATTAAAACAAGGTCGTATAAAAAGGTAAAGGATAATATACTTACTAATATAAAATCCACAAGTATTTATTCCATGTCAAGCACAATATCACTTAGTACTATTCCATCCATTCACTTAGTACCATACCATCACCTTGGTGCAATTCTTGTGAACAGTGTTGCTATATTTCTTTACTCTAAACAATTCCGATTCTTTTCTTACACTTCTATTTTCAAACTAAAAAAAAATCAAACAAAACGTTTCAAATTAAAAGTCTTTAAACCAAAATTTTCAAACTAAAAGTTTTAAACAAAAACTTTCAAACAAAAATTTGTAAACAAAATTTTTAAACAAACTTTCTAAACAAACATTTTTCGAACTAAAAATTATCAAAACAAAATTTTAAAACTAAAAGTTAAAAATCAAATAGTGATATAAAAATTCTGCAAAAATGTTGAAACTTTTAGCAAATATGAATCAAAGATTTAAAAGTGATCAACAAGTCAAACTGTATCAAGAATAAATTTCCACCAATCAGCCAATCATATTTCATCAGGAATAATAAATATAGACTATGAACTACAATCCTAAAATTCAAAAATTGTAAAACTGTGATCGAAAAAAATTAACGAAGATTTGAACCAGATATGCCAGTGTCATTCACTTTCGAGGTTTCCCGTTACTCATGGCGTTTGCAACATACAACTTAAAGATTTGGCGATGAATTTCTGCGGGTTTCACATTTCACGCAGCAGGCACGTAGCCAGGATTTCGTGAAGGGGAAGTCCGTGACATGAAATACTGTGGTCATCACATCAGGGGCTCCATCATTCTAAACAATTTTACTAGAACATATATTGGTTCGTTTAGCCAGGATTTCGTAACGGGGAAGGGGGGTCGTGACATGAAATTCTGAGGGCCCACGAGCTCGATCAATCTAAACTACTTTACTATCAACATATATTGGTTTGTGAGGATATGTTGGTAAGTATTTTAATAAACTATGAAGAAATCCCGAGTAAAATTTTAAAAAAAAGTATTGAAAAAGATTATACAATATGTACATCCTTCCTCTGTTTATTCAAATATAACAATTTTCCTTTCATTATGGCCTCAACTATTATAAAAAATACCTATTCAGTATTATAAAAAGTACATACTCAATAATGTCTTGAAAAATGTTTTGCAATATCTGCGTTCTTTCTCTGTTGAATCAAATATTAACAAAACTTTCTTTCCACATATATTTGTGTTTTTATTATTCCGTCAACTACTGTCTGTTTCAAATGACAGGTTAAAGGAGCAGTAGAAAATTGTTTTTGAAATAACATGTTTGATATTGCAGGGATGCGATGACGAAAAATTATGATAAAAAATATCCATGCTGTTACACAACGGCACGATGCTTTCGGAAGCTTGAAATCTCCCTGACTAGTAGCAGAAATTCTGAGAATTCCTAATCTTTTCTAGAAATTTCAAATTCCCTGACTCTTCCAGGATATATCACTCACCTCGCAACTATGTATTGCAAGTAATACAAATTTCCTCATAAGAAAGAGTAACCAAAACCTTCCTGTAGTTTGTTTTTAACGCTGATCCTTCTTTTTCTCATTTCATTTTTTCATCTTTCCCTAATTTTATTTCATTTCTTGTCTCGAAGGGGGGTCCGGACCCCCCGGACCCCCTTGGCTACGTGCCTGCGCAGCCAGAAGTGGAATTACAAATCAACTTTCACAGCTGGCAAACCGACTGAACTCTTCTATTACGCACCAGAAAACTCACATGCACGGCGTTATTCGAACGAACGAACGAAGAAAGTCATTTTATCACTTTCTAAAGGGAAAAAATGACGTCTGGCCAAGGCTGCTTTGTCCTTCCTGTTGAGAAAAGAGTGGGTGTGTTTGTTCAGCGAGGTCTGAAAAGGAATGGGTCTTCAGGTCTTATGAGGAATTGCGGAGACATCCTATGAAGGTACTAGTATTTTGATTTGCTATCAACTAAGGACAAGTACGAGGTTGTAAATCCATTCATACACACTGCGCCGTAAGTAGCAATCTAAACTTAACTTGTCACGAAACAAAGCAGTGTTTTCTAGAATTACTATTTTTGATGAATTCCTATTTGCTGGATGTAAAATACAAAGGTTTCTAGCCATTGTTTAGAGTACTACAGTAGTGTGTTATATATCTTTAGCAGTAGTTTGAAAGGCCTTATAGAGTAAATGTTGGCGTGTCCTATCTTTAACTATTGTCAGTAGTGAGGCAATATGTTGTGTAATTTCCTGAATGGCAAAGGTAACTGCGCCGTTGGTAGCTGATTGAAGAGACAGAAATAAGAGATGTTCTTCACAGAATACTGTTTGAAATCCAGAAACGTCTTCTAATTGGACAAAGGTTTTCCCTAAGGTGAAAATACACATCTTGAAATGCATGCTCAATTTCATTCAAATGTATCTATTTGTACTGAAGCAATCCGTGGGCCTGCCAATTTCACCTATATCTTTTTTTGAAAATGGAAATGTACTTATAGAATAGACATGTGAAGGAATTGGTAAGACACTCGTAGAATGGTACAGCTCTTAATCTCCATTTTTGACAATTCCCAAATTTAAAGGGTAGTCCTATGAACCCAAGGCCCGTGTACACAATCTTATAACCATATAAGGTAATAAGACTTTATTAAAAATGTTTAAATACATTATAATATATTGCCTTATTTTGCAATATTTTGCGTAACAGGGAACAAGATGGACCAGCCAATCTTTCAAAAGAAACTATCCTGATCCTAAATAATCAAAATATTTTTTTTAATTTAGAAATTTTCAAAATTCAACGGGTTAGTTCTGTTTACCCATCCTTTATTTTAGGATTTACACCAAGGTACCCAGGGCATAGTTTAGAGAGGTGGTCCTATGTATAACTGAACCATGGTTTAAAAAAAGTGTATTAAGTGGCGTCAGGACTACTGAAACGCAAGGAATTTGCAATGAATGATATTAATAAATTAAGATATATTAAATACATTTTGAGTGCATTAACTATAAACTAACCCTACTATTAAGTATTACCATATACTTGCCATTTCTCCCGCCAATTTCGAAGACAATTAATCTAAAGCAACTTTATAGCTAACTAATTGTTTTCCTATTTTATTTCTAGGATTTTAACAATATGTACAACAAGTTTTGCAAGAGTTCAAAGGTAACACTTTTTGCATTTCAGGATATGCCATCTTGTTGAAATTTTGCTTAGTCCTTTAAAGTTGAGCATCAATTTCATCACCGATGTTATATAAGACGGGAGCCTACAGTTTAAAGTCAGATTCTAACCACATTAAATCCTTCGAAGCAGTAACAAAAGAACATGTGTAACAAAGAGGCTTT
Source organism: Thermobia domestica (assembly GCF_964235325.1). NCBI lineage: Eukaryota > Metazoa > Arthropoda > Insecta > Zygentoma > Lepismatidae > Thermobia > Thermobia domestica. The sequence goes on along the minus strand of NC_137456.1, from coordinate 155,153,590 downwards.
AGCCACTATGACAGTGGGGAAATTAATATATAAAACATAAACCTACTATTTAATATAAAATCCTAAACGTTCTGATATGTATACTTCTTTCCCACCAGGATCCATACAAGAAGTAGAAAGTTGCTTTAAATCTTAGATGCAGGAAAGGAAGAACTTACACTAATGCATGACAGGGGCACCAATTTGAAATTCAATAATTTCAAGGTATACACACCACACTCGCTCACTCCAGTCTATCATTCACACACACGAATATAAAAACATAATTTTTCATAAATATAATTAAACTTTAATCACTCTGTTTCCAATATAATTATATGTTATGTTACTTGAATGATATTTTTGGTAACTTCTCTACTGTTGTACTGTAAATAGCCATTGCATGTTTTTGCTACGTGCGTCTACGAAGCACAGTTTTTACACTGAACGATGCTGTGCTCCTTGCAAATGTTTCTGTTGCACTTGTAACACACTTGGGAAACTTTACTGTCACGATTGCGAGGAAATCCTGAGCACCTTCGTTTCTTCGAACTTGGTTCATATCTTTTCTCTTCTTCAGGTCTTCTCACTCCACAGGGCTCCATGGCCTCCAAAGTTACTGCCTTCAACTTAGGATTCATTATCCTTTCTTGCAACTGTGGAAGCATTAACTAATCTGCAAGCTCCTGTAGAAACAACTTTCGTCTATTGGATGGTCCCTTCTGATAGTCCGGGTGTTGCTGCATAAATAAAACAAATGTATTGAGTCCAGCAACATCCATTACGTTTGTCCACAAGACGAATGGCCATCTTCTTCACTGTCTCTTACAAGAGTAGTTTCGCACTTTTTGATCAAGAGTTTTATTGTAAAAGAGAATAATTCCTGGTTTCTTCTTACTGCTAGTTTCATCCACCTTCTTATCGTGACGCAAAGTACTAAGTAAATAGCAGCTTTGTTTTTCTTTGGAACATAACTTACGATTGTCAAGTACTTTCTGAATTCAAAGATGAAATAGGTGACTTCTCTGCTTTTGTCCGGCAACAAGTCCTGTGGTATTTCTCTATTGTTGAGTCTCATTGTTCCGACAGCAGTAATGTTTTCTTTCAGCAGCTCTTCAAATAATGGCACACTTGTAAAATTGTCCATTGTAATGTTAACACCAGTACCCCGAACAGAACTTGACAGCTCAAGTACAACATTAGCAGCGAGATTTTTCTCCACAGGTTTAACGGGCTGTTCTCCACAATAGATAATTCCATCGATGGCATAATATTTTGAATCACAGAGCCAAAATATTTTAATGCCATACTTCGCTGATTTTCGTGGGTTGTATTGAATGAACTTGCAACGTCCTCAAAAGGACAAGAGATGTTCGTCAATTGTAGTTGATTCACTGGGATTGAATCTTCGTCGGCTATTCTGATAATTAACTGTTAACAGATGTATCTGAAAGCCGCTAAATTGTCGTCTTTCTCTCGAGTATCTCTTGTTCGTTTGTCGTCGAAACGAATGACTCGCCGTACATCCTCGAATTCGTTTACAGAGAAAGCGGCCCGAAACATGGGACTGGCATGTTTATCTAAAAACAAATCTTTTATTGATACATCCCAATTCTTTCCACAACCGGCAAGTAGGAATACACCAAGAAATGCTTCCATTTCGTTCACGCTAACATCTTGCCAGATCTTCTGTATTATGTCAGCTATTCTCATTCCTTCTTTGTTAGTGCACCTAATAATTTCCTCAATCATTTCTGAAGTGATGAAGTAATTCCAATAATCTTTCAGTGAATTGGTCTTGATGCCAGGGATAGGACCTGGAGGTTTTCTGATGATGTTGTGGGCAGGAATTTGACGAAGAGTCGGTGGTTGTTGTTGTTTTTTTTTTCAAACAGAATTATCACGGCTAACGAAAGTGTCGTTAGTATTGCTTTTGGTGGAAATATCTACGTCCGATATATCATCTGAGTCTTCGATATTATATGATTCATATTCTTTGTCAGAGTATAGTTCAGAATCACCGTTTTTACTTTTAGTTTGAAAGGTGCTGTCATCATGTTCATTCACACTACTAGTAGAACTATCATTGGAGTCCAGAACACCTTCATAGTCTTCTTCCAACCATTCATTTACCGTTGTTGCGAAATTTTTGGTCAAGGTAATTCACAGAACTCTAGGTCCTTTTCCTGCTCGTAGACGCCATCAGAACCCCACACACTTCACTAACTTGAGCACGGATCAATCCAGTATACACAGACGTCGTATACAATAGCCCACTGTATACCAATACCCTAGAAACATACAAGTACGTTCTGGTGTACAACCCGTAACAAATTAGTTTGAAAGGCAAAATAGAAGCTTATATATATATATATATATATATATATATATATATATATATATATATTAGGGTGGTCCTTAATTACATGGCGAAAATTTTTTTCCCGAATTTCTTTGCTCCCAACCCCTAAATTGGTTCCATGTCGGACCCAATTTATCCATGAAAAAAATGGGCTCAATCGAAGAATATTTAACCGACCCCCAAGCGACCTAAAGTTTGAATGCATATCCAATATGTTAATATATAGGAAAAGTCTGGAATAAACCCTCCTTACTTCAAAGCGGTTGAAGGGAAAAGGACCAAATCTTGGATACAGGGATTGGAAGTAATCCACATCTGACCCTGAGAAATAGCATGATGGTGGCCATTTTGAAGTCCGCAATTTTGTATTCGGACCCAAAATTTTAAATGGAAATGATGTTTTGTGACATCGCTTTTGGGTAACCTTTCATTATAAAAACATATCTTCCTATATTTTCAACTTATCTCTTGTCATTTAATTCTTTTTAGCTTTGAAATAATAGTTTATTATTTTTCAATATTGTTTTTTTCTTTATAGGTTACTGAAATATTAATAAACTATTACATACATGTAACAAGGAAATAATTATATATGTTGTTATATAATTACACCCCGTCGAAATACACACCAGACTATATTGAAATTATTTATATGAAATGAAATTACATAAATAATATAATGAATGTTTAAAATGATAATAAGATAAAGCTGAAGGCTGTGGATAACTAGCCAAATTCTACTGCATCATTAAGCCAATTTTTGTAGAATCTGGATACTTTTTTGTGTTCACTGACTATCTGCAATATGTATTGTTTCTCTTTTTCGTCCTTTGTTAAAATGTTCCCGTATTCTTGTATCAGTTTCACATTTCTCTCTGCAACATCATTCACCACCACAATGTTTTTCAATATATTCAGCCCACTTGAAAGTTCACATCTTCTTTCCAAGTAGATGGACATGTGCATTTCTTTCTTTACTTTATGGTTTAATTCAAATAAGGGAAACTATTGGGAAACTATTCAATAATCTTATAAATCTGCAGCCCGTACAGAGATATAAACTCACAGAATATTAAGTTTTATTACTTTGGGGCTTTTATTTTCCATAGTTGATAATTATTACATGTTCAGAGATAAGTGGAAAATAAAGGCAGACGTCTGTTTGTCGTCAAAAGCTACCTCAAAATGATATATCATACGAGGCCATTTCTATTTAAAATTTTGTGCCCGAATCCAAGATGATGGACGTAAAGATATGCCTCATCTCGGTCACTACTCAGTATCAGGTATGGATCTACTTCTACAACCTTTATCCAAGATATGATTCCTTTCCCTCAGCCATTTTTAAGTTACAAGAGTTTATTACAAACTTTTGCCATATACTATACATTGTAAATGCATTTAGATGTTTAGGTCGCTTGGGGGTAGGTTAAATATTCTTCGATTGAGCCCATTTTTTCACAGATTAATTTGGTCCTACATGGAACCAATTTAGGGGTTGGGAGCAAAGAAATTCGGAAATCGAAAATTAAGGACCACCCTAATATATATATATATATATATATATATATATATATATATATATATATATATATATATATATATATATATATATATATATATATGTAGATGAAATGGAAATTATACAAATTTCGTACAATGTTCAAAGACTACGTGATATTGTGCTGCTGGCAAAAATTACAATTACAGTACTACTTGCGAGCCAACTATTGGCCACAGTGAAGCATTAAAACATAAATTGCGCATATTAATTGATTATATCCAAGGTTATTGTAATATAAAGCTTGATAGGCGATTGGGGTCTTTAGGAACCCCCTCATGCATTAAAGGGGTACAAAGAGAAATTATTGATTATTTATGAAATAAAAGCCAGTGAAAAAATAAAAAGGGCAAATTTCACTGTAAAATGGAATTTGAAAAAATGGCATAGAAAATTGTCGTTCGAACCCAAATATTATAAAACGTACAAAGAAATTTGATGGTACTGGGGTCCAAAAAGACCCTTGTCATGCATCTAAGCGTTAAAACTGCATTCACTAAACCAACGAGGGTTTAATTTTAAAAGTTATATTTTTATTAATCTCCACGGCTGTACTTTTTAATACATAGAAAAATAGTATGTAAAGTATCAGAACCACATATAGATTGTATATTCTGGGTACAATTTATTTTAAAGCCTCACGACGAAGAAAAGAATGAACTTTCGTTTGGAAAGCTAAAATTTAGAAAGCTCGAATCAAACCATTCCTCCTATTTACATTCATTTATTAATAACGTAATCATTAAAGTGATTTACTTATTTAAAAATTTCAGATCTTAGTGCAGTAAATGAAGCTCAAATTTTAATGAAGAAACAAACAAATTAGTAACAAGCTGAAAATTGGTACAGGTGTTGGAAATGATGTTGTAAACAACATGCTAACATTCTCCTGAAATCCCAGGTGATCTTCGCCACCATATTGGAAAATGGTCACCGGAAGTGTCAAATGAACAATACCCAGATAAAAATAGCAACATCTTCGTTATGGTTGAACACAAAGAGATAAACTTAGTGTCGTTTTATAGAACATAAGTAACATAAAATTTTTAGACAGAAACTATTTTTCATAAAACGCATACTTTTAGAAATATTTAGCTCTAAATTCTAAAATTCCGAAAACTAACATCAAACTGATTTAAAATTTTATTGAACTTAGGATGTAATTATTAAAAGTTAGAATTTGACATAGATGTTGATAACGATTATTTAAATGACATACTAAAATCCAAAAACTTCTTCGTTCGCCATATTGGAAAATGTACAAATGTCCGAAGTAATTCAAAGATAATATTGTGTTAAGTGAAATACAAAATCCGGACCGGCCTAAATATTTGAGAAACTGTACATGCAGTCGATCCGAAGCCAATTGGGATCAATGGTGCTGCAATGGGGAAACATTATGACGTATATAAGGTTGTCCTCCGCCATCTTGGTGACCGCCATCTTGGAATCAACTTGTTTATTTTAAATGGCAACATGGTTGTGTGACATATTAAACAACATCCTCGTTTAAAGAGAAACCCAATTGTAAGGATATTTTTCCAAAACCTACCACTGTTTTGAAGTTGTGAATAGATTTAGGATATGTTATATGTGGAATGCTGTGAAATGTTCTGTGCGATGTTTCGAATTGAAGGATAAAGATAAAGTGGAAAGCAAGCTTTGTAACATCTCACATTACATAATGTTTAATAACCAGGAAAAGAGAAAGCTAACACACATGAGACAATTACAATCACATGACATGTTCATTATGCCCACAGTGCTTGTGCACCCTGTTCTATGCATATCCTTAACCTTGAGACACAGTGCTTGTGCACCCTGCGAAGCATAGTTGGTGATATTTGTTCACATACAGTAATGATTCTCCTTTTCAGGTAACCAATGTGAATACTTTTACACTGGTAGACAATAGCTTTAAAGTGCCCCCAAAGATAGAAATAGGTCGAGGATCTTGCTGGCCACTCTACTTGTCCATGCCGATCTACCCAACAACTGGCAAAGTGTTCACTGAACCATCGATTACATTAAGACCATAATTCCGGGGTGCCCCATCTTGTTGCCAATATTCATGAAATTGCCCTTCCTCGTCCAACAAAAGTGGCATAACAGTGTTTTCAAGCATATCTCCATATTGTGCAGCATCCAAGGTCCCATCAATGAAAACACGTCCAATAAATTTTCGCCTCATATTCCACACCACACCATTACCTTACCTGCATCTTGCATCTTTGATGCATCTATCCAATTAAGATTTGTATTATCCCAGTACCGGGTTGTTAATCCACTTGTAACATAGAAACTTGTCTCAACACTAGAAACAATGTTATGAGGAAACTCTCGGTTATGAGCTATCTAGGCTAACGCCTACTCACAAAACTCCATTGGTCTATCTAAATCATCATCTGGCAGTTTTGTTTCAACTTTATTTTTTAGCGGTGCCACTTTTTCCTTTCTAACATTCCTTGAATACTTTTGACGTTAATATTATTTTCACTTGATAGACGTAGCAAACTCTCCATAGGACTTTTCACCAATACACACAACACAACTGCTGTTGTGTGTGGATCGGTTACATTTCGTGGTCGTCCTGATCGAGGTAAATCATCAACATTTTCCCTTGCCATGAATTTGTGGATTAGTTTTCGTACAACACTGTCTGTCACCGGCTCGCGATTAGGATGTTCTTTAAAGACGGATGTTATTGCTGAACTGCGTTCCCAGCCAAAAGAAAGATTTCGATTCTTTCCTCTCGAGTTAGCATATTATCCTACCTACAAGAAAAAAATGATAAATAGTCAGTCGGTTCCCGTCTATACAATGTTCCACACAACAAAATTTAATTGTAAATGATAAAATATTCTAGTCTAAATCCAGGAGTGCCCACAAGGGGGGGCTATGACGCAAACTGCGTCATTGAAATATTTGGGGGGTAAAAATCTATATAAATATGTTTGAGGGGGTGTAAAAATTAATCGAAAAGATTTTTTTTCATGGAAGAACACCTATGGATAGACAATTGTGGGGGGGTGCGTCATAGACATAAGGGGGGGCACCACTGCTAAATCCATTCACAACTTCAAAACGGTTCCAGATTTTTTTTAAAAAAAAAAGCCTTACCGTAGGTTTTCTCTGTATTAGGCAAAATGTTCGGTACAGTCCTAATACAAATCTTAATTAGATAGATGCTTCAAAGATGCAAGGTGCAGGTAAGGTAATGGTGTGGTGTAAAATATGGGGCGAGAAACTTATTGGACCTGTTTTCATTGATGGGATCTATTGGACCTGTTTTCATTGATGGGACCTATTGGACCTATTTTCATTGATGAAACCTTGGATGCTGCACGATATGGAGATATGTTTGAAAACACTTTATGCCACTTTTGTTGAAAGAGGAAGGGTGATTTCATCAATATTGGCAACAAGATGGGGCACCGCGAAATTATGGTCGTAATGTAACCGATGGTTCAATGAACACTTTCCAGGTCGCTGGATAGGTCGACATGGACCAGTTGAGTGGCCAGCAAGATCCTACACCTACCTCTGTTGGATTTCTATCTTTGGGAGCACTCTAAAGCTATTGTCTACCAGTGTAAAAAGTATTCACATTGGCTACCTGAAAAGGAGAATCATTACTGTCTGTGAACAATATCACTAACTATGTTCGCAGAGTGCTAAGCACAGGGACACACGGTTAAGGATGTGCATAGAACAGAAAGGTGGACATGCTTAACATGTCATGTGATTGTAATTTTCTCATGTGTGTTAGCTCTTTCTTTTCCTGGTTATTAAAGAATACGTAATGTGAGATGTTACAAAGCTTGCTTTTTACTTTATCTTTATCCTTCAATTCCAAACTTCGCACAGCACATTTCACAGCATTTCACATATAACATATCCCAAATCTATTCACAACTTCAAAACAGTTGTAGGTTTTGGAAAAATAACCTTACCACTGGGTTTCTCTTCAAACGGGGATGTTGTTTAATATGTCATACGACCATGTTGCCATTTAAAATAAACAAGTTGATTCCAAGATGGCGGTCACCAAGATGGCGGAGGACAACCTTATACACGTCATAATGTTTCCCCCTTGCACAACAATTGATTCCAATTGGGTTCGGATCGACTGTATTTAGTTTCTCAAATATTTAGCCCGGTCCAGATTTTGTATTTCACTTTACAAAATATTGTCGGACATTTGTACATTTTCCAATATGGGGAACGAAGAAGTTTTGGGATTTTAGTATGTCATTTAGATAATCATTATCAACATCTATGTCAAATTCTAACTTGTTAATAATTACATCCTAAGTTCAATAAAATTTTAAATCAGTTTGACGTTAGTTTTCGGAATTTTAGAATGTAGAGCTAAAAATTTCTAAAAGTATGCGTTTTATGAAAAACTGTTTCTCTATTTTAAAAAATATTATGTTCTCTATGTTCTATAAAAGAACACTAAGTTTATCTCTTTGTGTTCAACATAACGAAGATATTGCTATTTTTATGTGGGTATTGTTCATTTGACACTTCCGGCGACCATTTTCCAATATGGTGGCGAAGATCACCTTGGATTTCAGGAGGCTTTTAGTATGTTGTTTAGAATATCATTCCCAACATCTGTATCAATTTTCAGCTTGTTACTAATTCGTTCCTTACTTTTTTGCTAATTTGGCTGCACTAATTTCATATATTTTCAAGTGCCCTTAACAAGAAACATTTGTGATTGGTAAAACTTTCCCCATCACTCCTAAACTTATATGAGAAAGTCATAATCAAAGGTAGCAAAAATGATTTAGGCATTTCATCAATTTTAATGCTTGAAGGTGTCAAAGAGAATACGAAGTGAGGTGTAAGAAAAATGTTAGTTTCCATCAATTACCATAAAGTCATAGGATTTGACTTAATAAAATTTAGTCTCATGTTAATGATATGTTAGTTTCCATCAATTTCCATAAAGTCACAAAATTTAGTACCGGTAATAAAATTTAGTCTCATGTTAATGATATGTTTTCCCAATTATAATTTCCAGCTTATGTGTAATAAATACATTATTTTGTTATAATTTGTATAAAAATGTGTTTTCATATGCAAACCTAACTATGGTAGAGGTTTCACATCATGATAAAAAATGGAAATGAAAATGTATTTCCTTTTCGTAATCAAATCTCCCACCATGTCATTATAGGAATGTAAAATTTTTCTGCTTCCTATTGGCGATAATAATAGCACGTATCTCAGAACGGAATCATGTATAAAGATTGCCAAAATTTGAAAGGGCTTAGTGAAGCTTATTGATTTTCAAATAATGAAATAATCCATTTTAGTAAATAATAAATATGTAATTACATAATTAAGCGACTTTATATACTGCGTTTCAGTATATGGCATATACACGAAAAGAAGAATCAAATATAGATTTTTCTGTAATATTGTAATAAATTCACACAAGATTAAATATACACGTACATACTATTATGTGTAAGAAAAATCGTTGCTTTTCGACCGTTGTTTTCAGTGTGAACAATTCAAAGTTTATCAGTTAAGATAATAGTGGACTTGTGTTTCTCCATTTAAAGTGTGATACATGAAGCTTAAAATAAAAATTTAAAATTTGATATATTTCTCATGCATGAAAGCGCAGAAACAATGGCATAAACTTAGAAATTCATACAGTTATCTTTTTTTATTAAGTTTACGACATTTTTAGTATTATTGTGTACTTTCATCTTCAGTTTTACAACATGATAATGACATTAAGATATAAATCTTAAAATTTAAACAAAATAAAACTGTGAAGTAAACTAAAACAAGTAAATAGTATTAAAAACATACATATATGTGGGAAACATCTACATGATTATTACAAATTTTACAAATAAATATTGAATACATAAAAAAGTTTTAAATACCGCTAATCAATAAAAATGTTATTAAGTGATTATGTAATTCTAAATTCAGTCTTTGAAATGGATTACTTTGTAAATAATGCTAATTCTAGGGATTTCAATGCTAAGAGTGTATAGCACGTTATACTAGAGTTGGAAACGCTATTTTACACATAAGAAAGCATGTTATAGATCGTTGCTATTCTACCTTCCGGTGTCTCGCACAATACAGTCTCCAAAAAAATGAACGTAAAAAACATGATTGGCAGAGCTCTTGTTTAGAATATATAGGTTAAAAATATTCTAATAATTTTAAGTAGACAATAAATACTTCAGGAACAATCGGTTAAACCTTACGTTGCTGAGTCGTTGGTGTACGAGGGTATATCAAAAAATTTGTGTAATCGCCTAGAAGAAATCCACTCTGGAGAACTGGGACACCAGGATGGCATTAGTCTTTTTCTACGTAGTCATAGGAAGAGAATTTACTTCGAGCTAGGTGCAGTGACTATGGGTAGAGCAATATTTCATATTCAAATTCCACATCATCATGGACGCATAGGAGGAATGATTAGCTGTGGTGGATTGTCTGCAACAGCAGTGAGTTCCTTCGTGGCTAAGCAGTTAGCGTATGCACCTTTGACGTGGGAGACCCGGGTTCAATTCCCGGCAGGAGCTCATGTGCTTCGGATTTCACGTTAATCAGTAGGTCCACGTTTCATATAGCCTCGCTGCTTAACGGGACGTTAAACTCAAAATCAACTCAACTCAAATCTGCCGACAGTAGCACTTTTTTTGTGACCAATCCACATTTCCTCTTCCGTTTTCGTAACTTGGTCAGGAGATGGGAATAATAGTACCAGTAATAGTTTGCCCCAAGTGGTAGGTAACCTGTCATGATATCCGCTTCACAGTCCCAGAAAATTATAAGAATCACTTTTGCGCAGACTTTTAGGTTTGGGGAGGAGGGGTCTATCCACTATTCGCACATATCCTTTGTTTCTTGATCATAAAGCTAAACCCAATTTTTATCCATTGTCTACTCTGCCTAAAAAGTTCTCTTCATCCACCTTACACCATGTAACATTTTATCTTGCAGAGTCTTTGCGATTTCTCTTCTGGAAAGGTGTAAGCAGTCGTGAGTGAAGCAGTCGTGAATGTAAGCAGTCGTGAATGTAAGCAGTCGTGAATGTAAGCAGTCGTGCTAACATTTTCTAAAGGTGCAACTGGATGTAAATTTGAGGGAGACTGATAACTCATACATATTCAATAACCTTTTAATTGTTATCCTCTTATCTTTTTATATGATCTCAACCTTCTCCGTCAAGGCGGCATCATCAGTGAAAGATGGTCTTCCACATCTATGGCTTTTGCGTTGGTCTTGTGTCCAGTTTGGAATTGCCGTTTCCATTTAGATAAGTGCAACTCATAGGATGTGCCTTCATCCTTACAGACTTCTTTCATCTGTGCGTGCATCTGCTTTGCTGATTTCTCCTAGACATGGAAGAATTTAATGAAGCTCCCTGCAATAATCAGCGAACCCTCAGTGATTTAATTACAAAAGAAAGACGAAAAAGAACAGAAAAAGAAAGAAAGAAAGAAAACTTGTTCTAACGAGTCAATAATTTGCGTGGTTCACACTCAAGAACCTAGCTATAAACTGCACATTCGAGGTGGTTCGTAGTTTGTCACTTTCTTGGTGATTGCGTGACTTTTTTGATACCTCCTTGGACAATACTCAATAAGTGAGAAAAGGAAATGTACTGAATTATTATCCAGAGCATAAATATTATAAAGACAATTAGTTATAACTTGAGAATATTCTAATTTTTGGGTATTAGATATCTCAGATTATATTTTACAAAATGGGTGAGACATTTGGAACAATCGCTACAGCATTCTCGCATTGGATGTAGGGATTGTTCTTGAAAATGCTTTTGCTAGCAAAGCTTGACCCAACTTTTCTATCAGTTACGTGTGGATATCGATGATCAACTACTAAACAGTTCAGATGTAACTCCTGCAACTATTTATCTCTTCACCCACATGAAATACTGGCTTTTTTTCCATTGTTGAGAACGTCAAATTGATTGGAGAAGGGGTCGCGGTGGCTCAGTGGTAGAGCGTTCACCTCTGGTGCATGGGGTCAATAGTTCAATCCCAGCTCGCGCCAAGTGAACTTTGTGGCGGAAAAATACCGTGTGCGTGTGTTTTCTCAAAGTTCTCCCGTTTCCTCTCACTTTCTTCATTCCACCATTTCATTCATTTCTCATAATCACCGTCTCCTTTAGCCTAACCGGCATAACCGTGGGACGTTAAACTCAAAGATTTCATTTTATTTATTGATTGGAGCAACTGTTAAATAGTGAACGAAACAAATTTTGCTTTGGGCAGAATACTCATGCAAGTCAATATTTGTTCTGATAACACTAGCCTGCAATGGTTCTGGTTTTCAACATTTGATGGTGAATTCCTATGTATCTTGGTGCGCTTATTCCAGAAATTACCTTAGTTTGTTTCCATCCCGTCAGACTTGTTTGCAAATGCCAATGTACCAAATCTAGTATATGTCGAAAAATGTCACAAATATGCGACTTAATGGCGTAGTTGTATATCAATATTACTATAAAATCACCTCACATGACCCATTGATGATCGTCATATTTCATTTTCTGGAGAACAAATGGTAAATTTTCGTAGCGTTCTTGTAAGTGTATGTCCCATGGGTATTAAAGCATACCTGTTTTCGTTGTCAAGCAGGCAAACTGTTAGGTTTCGTTTCTACGAATATATGAATAGTTCTCAATCAGTGCTTTCGTATGGAATATTAAATGCCTGAAACAGTCCACACACATCATTGCAGAATGCTAAGTCTCCTCCTTTCGACAAATCTGGAAGAAATTGTTATTCTCTGTGCCTGAACCAGGACAACGAAGTGCCAGTTGCAAGCAAATTATTTTCTTTTGGCCTGGAAAGAAAGTAGTTCTGCCCCCCGTTTGGTGAGATGTAAGTCACGAATTACATCGTTCAGTTCCGATTATGTCAATGGTTGTGGTTCAGACATGTCAGGTTCGAAAGAGTCTTTGTTTTCGTCGGTGATTTCATTTTCGGAACTACCTACATCAGACAAATGATCTGGATGCACTAGCACGGACACGTCTGGAATATGAGGGACAGGACATGACGCCGATGGCACCTTGAAGAGACAATGTTTCTTTTAGTCTTGATATTGAAACCGTAAATATTAGTTGAACAAATGCCACAATCAGCAATGTGATTTTGTTGCTCGCGCCGCGAAATCTGAAAGCCTGTTGTTCTCCCGTGAACCACCCTCTTAGTGCTTCAACACATGTATAGCAAACACAGTGGGGTGCCCAATTTTGTTTTGGTGTCCTGCTTGTATACCGAAATACGCGAGATACACGGTTGCACCAGCACTAACAGTTGTAGTGTGCACCACGTTTAATGATGCAAGTGCTGCATCAGCCGGTTTACGCTGCAAACGATTCGTTGTTATCATAAACAAACAGATGGCAATATTTCCTATGTCCTGATATCTGTCCATACGTTTCATATTTGTGATGCTTTTATACATAATTGTGACACTTACGATTTGCAAACAATTCTGACGTGATGGTCAAAAACTTAATCATTTTTAGATTAAGCGCACCAACATACATAGGAATCCATCGTGCAATGTTGAAAAACGTGACATAACCGACATAATGTATGCCTGTGTAATTAGTCTATTTTCATTACTAAGTCTATCAAAATGTTTTCCCGTTGCTGGTAATATTTTCAAGAATTAAGAAAAGACCAACCAACATGAGGTTCGGGTTTGTTCTTCGGATGGGTAAAAAATTACAGAATTAGAATTTTAAATTATCTTGTCGTAATTTACCCTCTCTAATTGGTGTCCATGTTTCTATGGATCGATACATCACTCTGCTTATGGCTAACCCATCGCAGTCTGCAAGTCTGAACATGAAAAAACAGATTTGCCGAAGAATTATTTTAGAAAATGTAAGTTAAAATCTTTCAATAATTAAAGATGAAATTATAATGATTGAACTTATAAGTTAAAACATTCAATACTTTTCTCGTTAAAAAAAACATCGAGACAACAATCGAATAAAACTTACATATAAGCAATTTCATCATCCTGCGCACCAAACCGTAGCGTTTGTTTCTAAGTTCCGGAACGATGATAAAGATGCAAACACGTTAGAACATGTCTAAGAGTTTGACAGTTGCTTTTCACTACTCTCTGATATGTTATACAAGACATTAACGAATTTATAAGATTTCACAGGAGGCCATGGAATTTAGTTATAGCAGCACAAAACAAGAAATTGGACGACTGCAAGAATTAGATCGTTTCTGGATGAGATATGATAATGAGAATTTAAACAATTCTTCCACATAGGCTTATATACAGCATAAAGATGTATCAGGAAGACAAATGTAAATAACTAGTTGTTTTCTAGTCGTCGCTACAAAATTCTGTCATGTGACTATTATGCACGCATGGCCTTTTTAAACTAGTTTTGGTAGCCATTGTTTTACTACGTAGTACATGGTATCTACTACATAACCTCTCGTAAATGGCTACACTAATATATACAAAGAGCTTTAGTTTTGCTCACATAACATGTCTGACCTTATCGGACATGTTCTTCACGTGTACTACAAAATTATACTCCACATATATGATTCTATCTCCGGTTATTAAATCAATAAATACATCACAGTTGGTGCAAACTTTTACATACATTTTTGCCGATTTAATAATCGAGTTCCTTAGAGCACCTATTGAGAATGTCAAATGTGTGGATAGTGTTTATGCGCAATTAGTGATGGAAGAAATGGATAACAGCGAGACGTTATCTACCACATTGAAAAACATGTATTTTCAATACCATTGACGCCTGGTAAAATATCTCATGAATGCATTGCATTTCATGTAGTAGTGTGTTCATTGTGCATTTGTCCGCAAGTTGAACATCATACCTCACACTTATGTGAACGTTTGGAACCATTAAACCCAGTTCAAGAACGAAAACATTTTCAAAAGCTTAATAACAACGTTATACTTCTAATTTTTTTTAATGATCAATATTTCCTCTCTTATTATAATATATATTTGCTTTGCGCTTCGTACGTCTGTTCTTGGGTACCCTACTCTACATTATTTTTATCTCTTTCATAAATGACAATTTGACAATCGAGAGCTAAATGACTTTGAAATAATTCTACCTAAAGTAGCAACCATTTTTTCCATTAATACCTGAACATATACAAAGGGCAATAGCTCTATGCATTGATTTGTCACGATCTTCTTGTGTTGAATTGCTTGAAGTTCAAAGTATTTCAGTATGATTGGCTATGCCCCAAGCAATTTTCCTTGAGAGACAGGGTTTATTATCATTACCAGGTAGCACTATTAAATGTTTATCAAGAAATATTTTAAGGGTAAACATTTAAGGGTGAATTATTATATGTACTTCCATCTAGCACCGTGTATATGTATTTTAAATAAAATCCAGTTACTCCACAAGAAGTTTTCTTTCCTATTAAACACTCAAGTAGTAGAGACTAATATGGTGTGTGGAGAAAAGTGTTTGCATTCTCTCCATGGAACATACATGGCCTTACTGTCTTCACTATTTGATGAATCAAAATACATGGAAACTGTTGGACTTGCATTATAGAGAATCTGCTCCAATATAAAGTTTATTAATTGGTAATGTAGGCCGACGGGTTACTAATGTCATGGTTCCTCGTTAGCCTTATTATAATTTCTTGTCCCACCAAGTTAAACTTTGTGTAACTCTTCTTGCTTTCTTATACTACATCAAAGGGACATTCCCCTGTATTTTGAACATCTCTCCATATTGATATGTTGATTTCACTCAAATTCGTAACAGTTAATCTCACAGTTCTTAATACTCGGTACACTCCTGATTCGTACAACGAACAATATTATTATTTCATACCTAAATAAGATTTTAAACCAATTTACAGGAGTTTTACTTTGTTTACCAATACCTTCACTCGAGAAAGTTTTATCATTATGTAGTTTTGCCATTTTGTCTCACTCAATATAAATTAAGTTACAATCGAGATCACTTTAATTTGTTCCTAATTTTACTGGATTTTCCTTCACGTTCCCCACCATTAGCACCAGACACATTGATGCCACAATCGCTTCCAAAATATTCTAAATCAACACGATTGTTTGAATTTCGATCATCACACAAAAGTTCTTAAACCAGTTGAACATAAGAATTTTTGAAATGAAAAGTACATTACTGTTCACACACACTGACATGAAATAAACTATCAACCAAACAACAACTGTAATAATACAGTCCAACCGACAGTACTATAAATGCGGTATACTGGGGAAGTTGAGTGAGAAGTATATAGTGAGGTAAAGAGCAATTTACAAGCGCATTCAAACATTAGACTTTAAAGAAAGTTTGATTGTATCAATCTGATGCCATTGCGACTAACCTATTAACAAGTTTAATAATTTCAAGTCCGAAATTTAGTGGTTATTAACTGTAAAACCAAAGGTCATCACTTTACTAAATTTGAATGTTGGTAGACAGTAACTTAACATACATGTGAAATATCAATACTATACACGCCTTCCACTTTTGAGATATTATCAAACTTGGATTTTGGAGTCAAACAATCCAAATTCCAAATTCAATGACAAATAACTTAAAAATTAAAACATGTCACGATATAGCATTCCATATGCGTATTAATCATATAAAAGTCTACAACCATGTGAAGATTGGACAAGATTAAATGAATATATTTTGCAAAAATTTGAGTATGTCCGAATTCCAATTTGTTCGTCAATAACTCGAGAACCAAACAATCTCACTTGCCCATGTCTCAAATTGTGGTAGACTTTAATGATCTTAATAGGCATATTAATGATTCTTGCTTTGACTTATTGGTAATCATATACGAGATTTGGATTTATTTATTAAAAAAGACGGGATAGTCAATAACACAAGAACCGATTGTTTGCATATTTCAGATGCATAATGGCCTCACAAAATTTAATTACTATGCCTAACGTGCTCAAGACCGGAATACTATCTTCAATAGCATGAAATATGAAATATTCTTTCACTGAGTCCAACTCCAAAATTGATGACAAAAAACCTGGGATCCAAAGACTTGTACAGCTTAATACTTCATATATACGAGTATATTAAGCTCGAAAATTTCTATCATCATGACAAGATTGGTAAAGTTGTTAAGGTTTGCTTGAGATTGCTCAATCCGACAGCCAAGTAATTGAAGCTTGGAAAATTCAGAAAATACACTTCATGATGAATTACTATAGATTAAAAAAAATAATAATTAGGGAACAAATGTTAATAAATGCAAATAGTATACATCTGAGGAAATCGCGACGACTACGGAACATCTGATTATGTGTAGGCTCTGTATAAGGAATTAAATGAAACAATACAAAATTATCTGGACAACAGTACAATGTTCACAAGATACTAGAAGTTACGGAATTGTTTCTCTACAGCATGAATCATCTGGACATGTCTTTATGGGACAACGTAGTGTTCAGAGAATTGTTCAAAATAGAGGGGAAGGTCCCTTCGAAGTACTACACACTCAATGGAAGTAAGGCAAAAAAGGAACCATATTAGTAATCGAACGGAATATATTACCAATTTAATCAACTTTACATTCGAGGAAGTTCTAGCTAATGCAAAACTCAACCATTTCTATGTACATTGATTCATCAAATAGTAAATACAATAAGGCAATGTATATTCCATAGAGATACCGCAAAAACATTACTGCAGATACCATATTAGCCTTTATTACTACAGTGTTAAATAGTAATGAGAAGTTCTTGTTGGGCAACCAAATTTTATTCTATATTGTAGACAGGATGCACAGTGCGGAAACAAGTACAAATAGTAATTTAGCTTAGAGTAAATTTCCATCTTTAAATGAATGTCTTCAACATTTGTCAGTGCTACTGGGAATGATAATACTCTCTGTCTCTCGAATAGCATTACATGGCGCATAATCAGTCATACTTAAACATGTTGAACTATTAGCAATCTAACAGAAGAAGATCATGGCAAGTTAATGCATATTGCCCTCTGTATACTCGAAGCTGTTAATATTAAAGGAAAACATGAAACAATAATGACGTAGAATTATTTCATAATCCTTTAACTCTCGATTATCAAATTGTTATTTACGAAAAAAGATAGAGATAATAAGCTCTAACTTAAGGTACGATACCCTATAACAGAAGTGCGAAGGGCAAAACAAATATTTATTAAAATAAAAAAATATAAAGATTTTATTCATTATAATAAATATAATATAATTATCTGATATAATCTGTCCCTACAGTAAAGAGATTATGTCCATCTTTCATTATAATAAAGAGAATGTTATTGGCCACTTCGGACCAATTAGAACTATGTCATTTTTAAGACTTGGAAAATATTGTTTCCTTTGTTTAACTGGGTTTAATGGTTCCAAAATTTCAGATAAGTGTGTGATATAACGTTCAACTTCCGAACAATTAAACGATCAAGACATTTCTATATACGTACAAACTGAAATGCAATACATGCAATGGTTATTTTACCACGAGTCAGTTCTTTGATAATCACTTAAAGGTAATGAAATCGGCAATAATGTGTGTGAATGTGTAAAAGTTTGCACCAATATTAAGTGCATTATATTATTAAACCGCAAATCAGATAATCTATGTAAAGAATACTTTTCTAGTACATGTCGAGAACATATGCACCAAGGACCTACATGTTATATGAAAGATTTTTCTATATCTTAGTGTAAACACTTACGAAAGAGATTGTGTATTAAGAACTATGTACTACTTAGTAAAACAATCCTACGAAAAGTATATTATAAAGGCTAGCGTGCATATTCTCATACGGCAGACGCGAGACTTTCTGACAGGAGGCTACGTGTATATAGATGGTATATTGTATAACTGGGTTCATGGTACAGTACAACGAGACACTGTATATACATCTCTTTGTTCTGGAATTCAGATGTCGTCCCTTTTAGCAGTATTGTGCACTATCATTTTTAGGATTACAAGATCATTATGCCATTAAAGTATTAATATTAAGATTTAAGCAAAATAAAACTGTTAAATAAAAGGAAATCAGTATTTATGTAGAAACCATCTGCACGATTATTACATATTATACAAAAGATATTCAACGTGTAAAACTCGTTAAGAATGATTACGTGCTTTCTATTTCAGTATTTGAAATGCTTTACTTTGTAAATAACATCAATTGTTTTTTCACTGCTAAGAGTATATACCACGCTTATACTGGACTTGGAAACACTATGTTACACATAAGCACGTGAGAGGTTCTTGTTGTTCTAGGTACTGTTAGCTCGCACAATACAGTCCCCAAAAAATCGAGCATAAAAATCATGATTGGCCTACTTCTCCTTCAGAAAATATAGGTTAAAATATTTCGATAAACATAAATGGACTTATTGACGATAAATAAAGAACAATCGATTAAACATTGCATTATTCAATCGTTGCTTTGCAACTTAGGATACCATTTTAAGTTATTCGTTATCGGTCTTTATTTCCGTAGCAGTTTTATTCGTCCGTCTCAGATATGTGTTATCCTTTTCCTTTATGGGTTATTCTATTTGAAATGGGACTTTTGATGTAACTGATATGCTGAGGGGCAGGTAGAAATCAAAACACGTTGAAATTATGTAAGTACATACATTGCAAAGGTAACTTGAAATTAATAATGAACTCAGTAATATTTTTATAATTTTATTTAAAAATATTGATGTCAAAATAGGTGATATGTCACCTCCATGCGCTGTAACCACTTACAGTTTTACTTGAAGATTCGAAATTATTAAAGTACTATCTTTTATTCGCCAAGTATTAGACGACTTATTTAACCTATGAATATCAATGAATAGATGGAAATAAATTTATAAGCTAAAGCTTTTTTATGCTATTAAAAGTAGCATTCTTTTCTCTATCCAGTTTTTTTGTCACCTCCGTGCTAATGCATTTAAAAAAAACATATATGTCCGCCATATTTCTCAACTTCATTTTTGTCGTAGGCTCAGGACTTGCTAGTTTATGGAACTTTCCAAGGAAGGCGTCAGTTAAGCGAGGTAAGTTTGTTGGTGGTGATTTTTCCTTTCTATTATTTTGAAATCGCACTTGTTATAATTTGGTTCAACACAAGCTGTCAACTCCGTTCGAAATTATGAGAAAGTATTTATAGATGATAATTTAATTTAGTTGAATCATAATGTTACTCTTTAAGAATTAATGCTGAAAATAAGGGTAAACAGAATCTAACCTAAGGGTATATCTTAATCGTGCCACAATGGCGGAATTTTTCACCTCCGTGTGTATAAAGTAATGTCATCTCCGTTCATTACTGCGTGCACGGAGGGATGTGATCTGTAATATCTTCAAAATAGATAAAATTAATCGAAAAGTGGAAAAGCAGTATATTAGACAAGAGTATTTTGCATGAGATACCGTTATCACGACTCATCTATCTGCTTTCGCTTTACGAACATTTTATAGATACGACATTTATTTTCACGTTAAATAATGGCTGCAAAACGAAAGTACATAGGTGAGTCATGATAACGGTATTTGATGCAAAATAATATTGTCTAGTACAATAAGCTACCACTTTTTGAGTAATTTTATCCATTTTGAAGATATTACACAAAATCTGTAAAATTAGCGGAAGTTTAATTTCGTCACAATGAGGCCTCTTAACTAGCTATATTTTTAATGCGCAATCGTATTTCTTCTTCTTATACTAAACAATTACGAGGGGGGAAGAAATATAAACGGGATTTTTGTTCCTGAACATCAATAGTTGGTAGGACTTGCCGCTCGCTTCTGTTATGATTAGGCGGGACCACTAGGAGTGGAGAGAGCGTGCTGTTAGATATTTCCCGCCATTTCATCAGTGCCGCTCATGATGTCGGAGCAACAAGTGCACCCCTCCACTGCGCAACGCATAATTATAAAATGTATTGCTCGTGAAGGAGTTACAGCGGCAGAAATTTGCCAGAGATTGACTGCACAGCTCGGGGATCAAACATTGTTAAGGACGCGTGTATATGCCTGGCATAAAAAGTTCATTGAAGGACGAGAACATGTGGAAAATTAGCAACACGATCGCCATCCTGGGACCAGCATTACGGATGAAAACTTTCGTGCAGTTAAAGGCATTATTGATGACGATCGACGAGTAAAGTTATCAGAAATTGCAGAAAAAATCGGAATCAGCTATGGGAGCTGTCAAGCAATCATCAACAACGACCTACAGTTCAGTAAAGTGTGTGGGTCTCTCACCTTTTGACCGAAAATCTGAAGTTGAGACGTTTGGAGGTCTGTCAGAGGCTTAAAGTAAGGTTTGCGGAAAGTGATTCATTTTTGAGTCGGATCGTCACCTGCGACGAAACATGGGTTCACAACTACACTCCTGAATCCAAATAAGCCAGTAAGGAGTGGCGGAGGAAAGGGGAAACAGCACCAGTGAAAACCAAGACTCGACTATCAGCTGGCAAGGTTCTTTCAACCATTTTTTAAGGATCGGTGAGGCCTGTTGCTGATTGACTTTTTACATGAGCGACGCACAATAAATGCTGAATACTACTGCGAGCTGTTGAACAAGGCGAGAGTTACATATCGCTGCAAAAGACGAGACCAATAGCTCCGACAGATCCTCCTCCTGAACGAGAATGCGCGACCCATACTGCAGCTTTTTTTTCTCTATAAGGACCCAGAGATCACGTTTTATTGCCGTACTTGTAGCTCGACTCAGGTAGATATATTGTATAATATATTATTGAATTAAAAGATATTTGTATATCTTAGCCTAACCAATTACGAGGAATTGTGCACTAGAAACTATGTATTTAGTAGTAAAACCATATCGACAAAAAGTAGTTTAATAAAAACACTCTGCATGCATAGTCCTCACACGACAGACGTTCTGGCAGCAGTAGTAGGGAACGGCTAACTGAAGCCACATTTACGAAAACTTGATAACCGTTTGACATTGGATTAGATTGACTATTACTATATTCAGTAACAATATCAATCAGTCTTTTATCTGAATATAATTTAAATTAAAATAGCTTAAAAATAGATTGATATTTTCAAATTAAAATAGTGAAAGTATCCTTCATTCATAACTTACCAGTTACTTCAAGGCCAATTATTCTTTAATTACTCACTAATAATGGGAAGCATTGAAATAAATAAGCTCTAATTATGTTAGAAGTCATGTTACTTAATGTTGATTCCCATTCACTTCACAGATCAATGAACTCTCAAAGTGGACAGGAGTAGTATGTCCTTTTTCTTACCTTCCGAAATTTATGGAAAATTAAGTTTCAGAAATTGTATGAAATAAACCTTAGTGAGGGTTCTCTGGGGTATTCTACGTGACGCCAAAATTTTGGGGGTTTCGATTTTATTCATCGGATGGGTAGAACATCTCAGAATTGAGATATTAATATTCTTGTCGTTATTTACACTCTCTGCAAGTGCTCATAGTTCAATTGATATATACATAATTCTATTTGCGGCTTACACATTACAGCCTGCAAGTATCTGTAAAACAAAAACTACGGTTGCAGATCTATTATTTTAAAGAATATAAGCTAAAATGTCCAATAATTAAACTTTCAATATTATTGAATTTTCCATTGTCAAAACATTTCAATTGTTATTTCATTGAAAAACCATCGAGACAACAATCTATTGATACAAATATTGTTGAATCTTTACTACGCCACAGTACATAACAGAATATCCACTTCTAGAAGATCCGGTTCTCAGAGTTAGCAGTGGCTTTTTCAATGTAAGGACGTGTAATCGTGGGCTCCAGCATTTATGGATAGAAATATATGGTTCACGTATTATAAATCACGGAACAGGAAAGTTGGTAGTAAAAGGATATTTATATCCTGGACGAACTAGACGCACTTGTTGTCCTCTGCCTTGCTTTGCGTCCCCTACGTCTGGTAGGCCCGGAGCACTGTGAGGCAGCTCTTATAGGCCTTGGTACGTGGTGCAAACCCAACATTCAAAATAGTTGGTTTAATATATGAAGCCACAAATAGTCCTACCATAAGTGACTGACACAATCACTTATTTGGTGAGATTGAAGTTTTATTGTCAGCAAAGAGAATAATGTATGCAAATTAGATAACGAACTGAATAGGTTGATTGAGAATTTATATTTTTAGGTTGGCAATCGCTTAGTTGTAGTATTTCATATTCTTCTAAATTAGTCCGTGACTAGTTTACAAATGTCTTGAACTTAGTCACGATATAGTTCAAGAAATTTGTCAGGACCATTAATCAAGGAAGAACTTTAGGCACAATGATCTCAGGCTCTCTGCAGGTTTTCTGGAAGGCACTTCCGTGGCTAGTGGCACAAGGGGTACGTGTTTGATGGGCAGGTTATCATCGACGCTACAAAAGGGATTACGTTGATAGTGTTCCTGATCGGAAAAGTGAAATATTAGAAGATTGTTTGGTAGAGATTTAAGTAGGAACAAAATGAATTAACGGGAAGAGTATGTACAATGGATCTATAATACATGTGATGAAATGGGTGACTCGACCACTCATCTTAAGAATGACGTTATTTCTGAGATAAATATCCGTAGAGCATAAAATGATGTCAAACTCATTACCACAATACCTGTAGGGGTTTAATATCTTATGTAGGTCACTCTGCCTTTAATACTCAACGCTATAGCAATTTCATATATTTAATCCTCGGCTTACAGATTTGTAACAAGTATGTACTAACTTTTTCCTTTAAAGTTTACTTTCGAGAGACGAAATTTTGAGAGGAAAGTATCGTAATTGTGAAAAAACCAGTAGCTGATTAATAACCTGAAATGTTATAACACATTTGTCCTGAAAAAAATATATGAGGGCAAACTTATTCTTAGAACTAAGAGGACGATATTTGTAAAAACGACTGATGAAGTAGTTCATATTTTATAAAGTATTATAAAGTTAATAACTGATAGTATATATTAAACATATTCTTCAAGGAGATATGTATAATTTAATAAACTCATTTATTGGTGTTGCATCCATGTTTTATCTATTCTATTTTAGCCTACGTTTTAAACTCTCTGCGTCCATCGTCTGAATTTTACTAATTTGGGGAATTGTTCTACAACTATTGTAAGGTATTTTAATTATTACAAGTTTACATCTCAAATTTAATCACATATTGTTATAATTTACGGTTTCATTCAAATTTATATTTTCCGGCACTTCTTCTCTGTTCAATGTATTTTTTTTATTTCATTTCCTTCTCCTAATAACTCTTGCATTCATGAATAGATCGCATGTAATACACAATTTTTTAAACAATTATTATGCTTTTCCTCTAGTGCATGCGTCCGTACTATAATGCTGCTTTTCTGGTTGAATTAATCGTATATATCTTGTACACTTCTTACGTCGTGTTTTTATTGTACGCCCTCTAAGTCCAATATATATTAAGCCACATTCAGAAAGAATTGAATACATTTCTGGAGTGTGTCTAATCTTTCTTAATATTTTACGGAATACGCTTTTTGTCTGATGTTCAAAAGTGACATGCAAATTTCTGTTATTCTATATTTATCTAATAACCAAATTATTTAACTAGTTATTGTATTCATTTTCTAAAAAAATATTTTAAAAGACGTATTTCTTCTTGAAGATCTCTACGAGATGCCTTGTGTAACAATGTTTTTAATATTGTACCTTTCTGAGATGATGATAAAAATCAGCTCTGAGCTAAAAATATCTGTGTAAACTGACTACTTGACTATCACGAGCTTTCCTTCAATCTTAGTCTCCAGAAATATTTCCTTCACTGTCCATCTCCGCTGTTAATTTACTGGTATTTAGATGTTTTTTTCAAAATGCCAGCCAATTTTGTTCAAATGGCCAAAAGTGGCATACCACATAATGCTAAATTAGCCGATTTCATAAGTAAATATTTCATTAATATTCCTATAATGAGAATATCCAGGAAATGTAGATTATTCTTCCTAGTGAGTTTTCTTAACTTTCTAAAACACGAAACAAGCGATTGTTATTTTATATACAAAATTATTTGGTTAATATTCCCAAAATACAGGATAAGTTATTTATTATAGAAAATATACAAGAAATAAATTACTAGCTTACATTAAATGGTAAATATCCATTGCTCGAAGTTTATGAAACACATCTAATTTTGTACGTCCTATTACATTTGATTTTATTTGAGAATTTCGTCCTTTTCGCAGGAAAGTAATATGAAATGACTTAAAGTGAGATGCAAACCACCTGAGCCTTCACTGGAAAACGAACCTAGGTCCCTCGAGCAAAGGCGTGTACGCCATCCACATAGCTACGAGGAAGATCGTACAAGTAATTTACAAGAAAATGGTTCATTAATAACTGTAGTAGTTAAATATGATGTAGTTTACAAAATTGGAACGAGAAAGTTTAATGTGGTTCCTAACACATTCTATTATGAATGAAGCCAAAGTGTGGTCACTTGGTAGTGAGATTTGTGATGAACAAACAGAGAGTGTGTGCATTTTCAGAAATCCGCCGTTTCCTTCTACCCTTGTCATTCCGTCACTACCCATCCATATAATCTTTACTGTCCCTTAGCATCCCTGTGACTTAGTTACTGTTTCTCTGTATAATCTTAGTCTGTTAAATATCAAATGGAAAAAAATAATGAAAATAGTGAATATTCATAGTGTTTCTATTCTTATTTTTATCTTATGGGTATTTTTACCTTAGGTTATTAACTTCTTTTGTTGATGCATTTTGTTAATATTTCTTTGAAATCGGATTTTCTCACTGTGAATGTCGGATCCACGTTATCTATGATAAATTGATTTCACTTTTAAGTATTGAATTCTCTGTCCAGAACCAGAACCAGGTAATAATTAGTACTGATAATAATTTTTGTCTTTGCGTATTGCTCTTATTCTTGTCTTCATTTCGAAAGAGAAGAATATCCGAACAAATGCCACCAAAATTCCTCTTATTTTGAATGTAAACGCCATTTGCAATTAGTAAAGAATGAAAATTGAACGTTCCGGCGTAGCTGCAAAAAGTAAACAAAACATGGAAGTGGAGGGGTGCGAAACCCATACTCATGGTTATTAAAAATACAATCATTATATGCCTTAAACCTCTCGACCATGTTTCTACGTTAACTACTAAGAGGCTTGTGTTTTAGTTAGGCTGGTCAATACGTTTTGCAAAGAGGCCCGGTATAGCTCTGACGCAGCACAGGTGCGAGAAGGGAGAAGGATGCTGGGCACTTTCTCTCTCTCCCTCTGTGTGTCTATCTATCTATCTGTTTGTATATATATAACGCTATTTGTGAATGCCATAACCACCGTAATTTTCAGCGGATTGAGACGAAACTTGGCACAAACATTAATTGTTGAAATATCTTCAAAGAGTTCGTTAACCAAAATGATCAGATGAAAATGTTCAAAATTGCGGCAATTCCAACTCTTAAAAAGTTCCAAGGAAAACAAATTTCGCCCATAAATGGGTATTCACAATGTTTGAGTGACTTTTCCTCTTATCCTGAAATATTTGTTTGCAGGGACTTATTCTCTTTTATTGAAATATTGGATACGATTAATCACCTAAAGAAGGTTCACGCCCTTTCGCTACGGTCAGGCTTTTTTTTTTTTGCAGGAGGGGGGATATTTTCCTATCGGAACAACAAGACTGTTAATGAGGATATGAAGTTGCAATTGAAAGTGAAGTAACTTGTGAAACGTGTTATTTGAAAGAATAATATAATAAATGTTCTTTCCCCTAACACAGAGAATTGTAAATCATGTATTTCGAGTTCGTGAGCGTAAATGGCGAGGAGTGTTATTTGATTTGCTTTTTAGTAACATATTGCATTGCAAATAGTGGTAGGCAACATTAGTAGTAAGTAAAAGAACAACAACAACAACAACCACAATAATAATAATAATAATAATAATAATAATAATAATAATAATAATAATAATAATAATAATAATAATAATAATAATAATAATAATAATAAAAGGTGTTGTTTGTGGTAAGGCAATATCTTCCTCAATTCTTCTTCAAACGTAATGATTGTAACGCCATATCTCCCTTACAAACAAAAGATTAGCAATTTATATCGAGAGAATGGGAAAATGTAGAGTGATGGGAGCAACGTTGGACAGTATGCTCTCATAGTACTCAGAAAAATAGGCGATTTCAATGAAAAAAGAACGAAGAGTCATTGTGATGGAGAGTCATGGGGCCACGGCAGAGCCCTCTTTAGGCAAAATGTCGATAACTTATACCGAGAGAACGGAAGGTGATTGTGGGATGGGACCAACGTTGGACACTGTGGACCCATAAGGCGCATCGAAAAAATAAGGGGGGCGCGAGCCAGCCTTACTTATTTCCACATGATAATATAAAATTATATTTTGCGAAATACACACACGAGTTAGCTAGTAATATTTCATATTATTATTATTATTATCAACAGCGTTTTTTCATTATGTGTGCATTAAACTAATTATTTGCTGAGCAAAACTATATATTTTCATTAAAATTCAACACGTGTTACAGTTTGACTAACTTAACTAAATGTAGTACGTGTGCATGTTTGACATGAAACCAAAGAGAAGATCCATCATTCGTAGAAAGAATAAGAATAGCCAATTACTTTAACTGTGAAGGACGGCGAAAAATATGAAAAGAATGACTACCTGTAGCGAAAAGGAACAATAGTTTCTTTCAAATGGATAAAAAATCAAGCCAAGATAGATTCGAACTTGCGTGGACGGCGCGAAAAGCCAGTGCCTTGTCCACTTTTTGTTTTTTAACTGACTCACCAAACGTGTTTCAGTAACTTACTTATTAGGGTGGAGTGAAAAATTGAAGTTTGCACATCGGTATTCTAATAGTGCGGGATTATTGCTCCTTAGTAAGTATTTTAAAAAACAATATTTATTTTCGTTGAAATCTATTATCTTTGGGTGCCACCAGCATGGTTAACCCTTTCCTTCCGCAAAATTTTCCAACTTTTAGGTTGGTGAGCAAGGAGACTAGAGGAATAGTTGATATCCTGCCAAATAAGTGTCTTAGAAACTTGAACTAAAAAGAATTGAAATTGAGAGTATGTGTTTTTATTCTGCCAAAGCATTTTACAATACGTAGAGTGAAAATATTTCAAATTTTCGTGCTACAAATACTGGAAGAAATGGTGGAATAATACGTTTAGAAGAGTCTGTTCAGAGACTTTTGCAATGATAGGTGTGTCTGCTGCACGTAAATGAGCTCCCTTTAAGACATTTCCTAGAATCAATTGATGGTAAGACAACAGGTCCTTTACAGAGTGGAAGATCATTATTAAGTTGTGAAAACCAACCAGTTGTGGAATAAGATGTAATTGAGAGCCATCTTTCAGCTTTCGAGAATTATAATGATCTTAATGAGGATCAGAAATATTTGTATGAGATTTGCAGGGCTGTTTCAAATGGACATTTTCCTGATTCTTTGGCAAAAAGCTATCCAGGAAACATTTCGCACGTCAGGTGGGTTCCTACAGCAAACAGAACTATTCGATTGTATGTAGCTACACCAAACCCTTCAGAAGAATTAAAAGTGCTCTCTTAGTATGTTGTGAAAGTGTATGCGCCAGTTTGGTTCAGCATAAAACAGAAACGTTTTGGCACAGATGGATCAAGACATTTCTTCAAAATAATTCAGTTATCGCGCTTCCTTCCTGAAAATTACAAGGCTGTCATTGATCCTGTACTTCAAAGAAATGGATACTTTGCACATCCTGAAAACATTATTCTCTGTATGATGACAGATGAGAAGAAACATATCAGAGAACGGGGTTTCGACGAGTCCTTAAGGCAAAACCTCGCAAATGCCTGGAATCAGAAATTACGACATTCCATTACTCAATTTTGAAGCTGAAGACTACACAAAACTCATAGACTGGACAGATTTGGCTATAACTTGCTTCCCCCTACACACACACTTATTATGGATCTTACTGCTGCGAATATTCATAGAGTCATTCAAGGTGATACCACAAATATTGAAATTCCGAATATTCCATGCCTTAGCCAAGCTGTAGAACGATATGTAAAATTGGCGACAGAAGCATCGTCTTGTGTTTGTGGTGTAAGTGCACGAGATGGATACATAAGGGCAAGACTCGAATCCCGAAGACGTACGCCTGTCTTCAACAAAAAGTCAGAGTTTTCTACAGTGTAATGTATGTTGACATGTATCTCCACATATTGTTTTGATATGAAGTTTTCCTAGCTCATTTTCAAGAATAGAAAGTAATGTATTTTGTCATGTTTTCACATATTATTTGTATATTAAGATTTCCTAGGTTATTTTCAAACTGAGGTCAGAAATGTTCATGTCATTACATGACTTTTCTTATATTTGCAATTAATCTAAAAATTGTGTGAAGATGTCTATTGTAACATACACTACACACAAAAACCTAAATCTTATGTTTGCACTGAGTGGTGTATTTTTGTCATCTTTTTTCACATATCATATTATAAAGCTTTCTTAGCTTATATTCAAACAGACAAGAATGAAAAATCGCCTCACTAACTTCTCTAATATTATTAATATACAGTATTTATCAATGATGCCTGTAGTCGAGTATATACGTAGGGTAATACAGACTACACATAAATCTAGTCCAATTTTACGTACAAGGTAGTGCTCTTTTTATATGTTTGTTCACATATGTTATAAAGATTTTCCAACCGATTTTCAAAATAAGATAAGAAACAAAAAAGTTGATGTTATGAAACTTGTGTAATATTTGTAATAATTATATTTTTCTAAAGATGTTGTATTCGAATATAGCATATATGTAAGATACTTAGTTTCATTAATGTAAAAAATATAAATACGTTACAACTAACTTTTCGAGCCCCCTATATCTATAACACTAAAAGGTACTGACTCAGAGGAGTGAGGTTTCTGTGGTACAATATTGTTGTATAACAACTTTTTAGAACAGAAAAAAAAATGCCTCATTTCACAATACTGTTAAAAATACATATTTCAGCCAAATTTCAAGTCCGTATAGCACCCAAAGGAAATGACTCAGGAGACTAATATTTCTGTGGCACAGTACTCCAATGGTAAGGCAACTTTTTCTCTCTATTAGAAAAAATAATACAGAAAAAAATAATTTTGTCCCTTTTACCAATATGGATAAAAATATTGGATTTCAGCCAAATTTCAAGTCCCGTGTGGCACCCAAAGGAATTAATTAACGAGACTAATATTTTTGTGATACAGTACTCTAATGGTAAGGCAACTTTTCCGCCCTATTAGAAAAATTAATTCCAAAAAAAAAAATTGACCACTATTTCACTCCACCCTATTACTTATTGCTAATTTTACTTGCTTCACTCGTTTATCTTGCTTTTTCTAATAACTTACAACGACAGGGACACGAACATCGAGAACAGTTAAAAATCGTAAGAGCACTCCCGCCATTAATAGAACCCGGGACACCGTACACCAAAGGCGCACGTGCTAGCCACTAGAGCAGTTGGGAGGGCACCACTCATTTTGTGTGTTGTTAGGGATTACGGCCACTGTATTACCAGCTATCACTTCTGTCGGTTGTATACTATGATCACATGTTCCTTCTTTGCTGGAAGAGTTAAACCTACATTCTATTTAATACATGAGATATTTAGACCTACATGCTATTCATATAATGTAATAAAAGTATCATGTAGGGAATAAGAAAAAGAACATTCCTTGGACAAAACGGAAACTATTGGCATCAGAAATATTTATCTACGAGGCATGCGCAGTAATATAATTCAGAATATTTACTGTTGAGTTCAGTAAACGAAGAAAGGGGTATAGAAAGCAAGCATGTCGCGTCAACGAGATTGACCAGAGTTGACAGAGGAGGAAGCAGATTTGTAGTAATAACTTGGTTAAATTGATAATTCGTTCTGTATGCTGTAGTAGATTGTATCACAACTTTACGAGAGAGCAGGGAAAGACTTACTAACGCTATCATATAGAAAGATTTACTAACCCGATCATATAGATACAAGTGGATGTGGCTGTGAGTTCTACAATTTGGATTTAACGAAAGCCCTTTAGATATTCAGTGGTTTGCAGAGTAGTATAAGACACAAAAAGATAAGACACAATACAATTCTCATATGTCAGCTTCCAGTAGCTAGATACATGCAATTTCTGGTTAGATACTGAAACTGCTGTCGATTTTAATACATGACGTATTGCAGGATATAAAATGCTTTCCTTTACTTGTTTGTTTGTAGACAGCTATTAGCTTAGTGTTCTGCAAGTTTGTGTGTAAACTAGAGATTGCCAATTCCGGAATTTTGCTTTCCGGACTCCCGAAAGTAAAACCAGGCAAATTCCGGAATTCGGAAAAATCCGATTTCGGAACAATTCTGGAATTCGAAAAAAATCCGGAATTTAGAAATTTCTGATTTCGTTAACATTCCGGAATTCGAAAAATTCCGGATTTTTTCGAATTCAGGACTTTTTCTCAATTCCGGAATTTTCTAAATTCCGGATTCTTTCCGAGTTCCGGAATTTTTCTGAATTCGGAAGTTTAACTGAATTCCATAATTTTCCGAAATCCGGAAAGTGAAAGTTCCGCTTCCAAAAAATGAATTAATTTTGGTTAATATGTATCGTGGCGGAAATAAGTCTTTGACCAGGTAATGTCGACTGCTTTGAAAGAAATGGAGAGTATGAGAATTCAATCTGTCATATCTGTAGTTTCGTGTGGAGAAAAAACAAACTTGTGAACCAACGGTTTAGAAACAACACAAGTTATTAATATAAATTTGCCGAAGATTATTCACTTATATCACCATAAAAGAAATACGAAAAAAATTATGAATCGAAGAAATATAACATAGTTTGGAAGTGGAGGCAAAGAAACCTAACGTAATCAGACTAAAGATGAATCGTTTAGCGCGTAGCGATCGCGGTTCAGTGGCCAATCCAAGTCGCACATATTTTTTTCCCTTTAAGATTTTTGATGGCTATTGATCAACGATGACATACGTTTTATTATATTCAGATATTTGAATACTCGGATGTTTCAATACTTGAACTATCAAATCTTCAGGAATAATAATAGTAATATTAATAAACTAATAATTATTATTATTATCTCGTAGAAAATTAAAAGCTAGGAGCTAATTATCGCTCAGGTCATACCATTTCAAGCAGAAACGTGACATTTGGAAAGAATATTTCAGTTTTGTTTAATGTTGCCCACGAGAAGGGGAATGTCTTATCTCGTTTCTAAACCAAACAAAATAATGAGAATTAACATTTTACATTCGAGGAGGGACAAGGCTAACTCAAATTATTGTCTCGCTTTGGAGATGAGAATCGAGACGAGACGAAAAGTATCGTAAACATGTCTTGTCTTGTCTCGATTCTCGAAATAGTATATGTTCATTCTTTAAGTAACAATTGCTATGTAGACTGAATCTCATAGCCTATTTCGTTACTTTGTATTTCAGAGCTCATTGAATTGTGGTCTTTGTAGGTATTTTGTAGCAAAGCTTTTATATTTACCTCTGCATATTCTAAAATTTAGTTTATTATATGCCTTCAGGCACGTAAGTTTTCCAAACTATGTAAGCATATATATATAGATGTATATACAGAGAAACCAAAAAAATCAAGGTTATTTGAAACTAGTGGGCCCAAACTACTAATACATACACCATATAACCAATCAATAGAAAGAAAACCAGAAATCAGTAATCAATGGATATAATTTGTACGATCGATGAACAATAATCAAGTTTCTGGGTATCTGAAATCGTATTGTACCTTCTCGTCACTTCCTCCCATGGTGGGTTGAATATCGTGACAAACGGTAGTAAGTTGTTCTGAAATACTTCCACGAATTGTATCCCTCGATGTCTCAGTTAGTACATACGATCGAAATAAGTGATATGAACATTGTATGCTTTCATGAGTTTCGAAACCGGGGGAAAGTTGAAAAATAATTTAGAGAAGGAATAGAAGAAGGATAGGTAAAAAGAGAGGAGACAGAACACTACAACTACGAAAGATAAATGGTCCAATTTATGTATGTAACAACTCATTCATAAAGTTCACATATGCCGAAAGAGGGTGGTATACTTAAATACGTAAACTCAAAAGTTATCTCCAAAAAACACAACTAGTCCGTGCCCGCCAGGGAATTTTCAGAAAGACGAAAGCTTTAAGGAAATTCTTCTCCTCGCTGTATCCGGTTGAGTCCTTAGAAACCCCGGCCGTGCCCTTGCGAAGGGACTGAATTCTGGGGTCGATTTACATTATTGTTACTATTATTGTTATTAGTATTACCCTGACTATTACCGTTCTCTCTTCTTCCGTACGTCCTGTTAAAATTCTTCCGGGCGTTGTCGCCCCTATCCGGGTTCGATTCCATGTTGGTACGGTCATAGGGACGATACCTCCGGCGATTGTTGAACATGGGCCGATTTCTGAATAGTCGCCGGCCATTATTGTTGTTTTCTGAGCCATACCCACTAGGATAACGAGATCCAACTTGGGTATAACTCAGGAAATCTGTCTGGCAACTTGCCGTTACCTTCGTTTTAGTTGGTTTTAGAATCTTTGCCTGTGAAGCGAAGTACCGTTTTGGTGGGCCACCAACTTCCTTGCCGTACAAGGCAGCCAGACGTGAGGTGACTTCTCGCACCGTTTGGCACAAATGGGACGCTATGGCCCGGGACTCATCGGGTGGAAGAGCGTTAACTATAATTTCTACCAGTTCAGCCTGAGAGGGATGTTCCGCTATCTGATAATAAAACTCAACTATTTTCCAAGCATAGTCCAAGAGAGACCCATACTTGGAGCGATCATATCGGAGTGATTGCAAGTTTCTCTTTTGGAGCCGCTCGATGTGCTAATTACAATACTCTTCTTTGAAAAGAATCTAAAAATCACTGAACGTCCGGATTTGGTATTTAACAGAGGCAAACCATGCGCCCGAAGCGGCGATCAAGCATTTTTCGACTATTTGTAGACGTTCCCCATCAGTGAGTTTGTACATATCTAGATATTGTTGCAGTCTTCGCAATAAAACTCGAGGTAACCCGTTAGCAATGTTCCCATCAAAAATGGGAAAGCGTTCAATATCCCGAAGGGAAACTTTAGAGCTCATACTATACGGGGCAGGAAAAGAATCTATTGGAATCAACGCGTTATCCTGAGCGGTTGGGGTTGTCACCAGATTTGCCACCGACGGAGTGGTCACCGAACTGAACGCTCCCATATAACCAAGAGAGGTTTTATAATTAGTGTCGACCATCTGAGGTTCGAACTTAGGACCCACCACGGCAGTAACCGACGGTCCGGCACATCTCTCTCCCCCTCCTGGCAGCACGCTGTAAAATTGTACCATTCCAAAAGTAGAATGAGCATTTACGCTAGTGACTGTTGTAGTCACAACACTTGACTGCATCGGTACATTGAAATTGCTCAACCATGATTTCGAGGTTGGCTGGTGCGGGGGACAATACATTGCTGTGTCCCGTGCATCAAGCAACACTTTACTCTGTACCGGTGTAATATTACTCATTTCTGGGAAAATTTTCCCTGGGGAATCGCTACCAGGAAAAGGATAGGACAGATCCAGTTTTACTTGATTTGGTTTTTCGACATTCTCCTTGAGGTTTGTCACTTCATTTTGGATATTGCTAATTTTCTGGTTGACTGATTCGAGTTGTATTTCTATTGACAGATTAGATAGTGTAACATTTAATTTACTTATTTCAGCCTGCTGCTGTTCAACCTTTTGTTCTATATCACAGAATCTTGTGTTTGTGTTCTCAAACCTTACATCTATTTCATGTAATTTTGCATTTGTTTCCTCTCTGAGCTGCTCGGTTGAATGTTGGGCCTGGTATCTACCCTGGTCTAGTTCAGTGGACGTTTGCTCCTTGAATTTGCTAATTGAAGAAGCAAAGTCTAAACAGATCTGATCAATTTTGTTGTTTAGTCCCTCAAATCGAGCGTCGGTCACTCGTTTCGAGGTATCAAACTTTTCATTTATCTCACGCCTGAAGTCTTCACTATTCTTTTCTAACTTTTCATTTATCTCACGCCTTAAGTCTTTACTATTCTGATCTAACTTTTCATTTATCTCAAGCCACATTTCCATATTATTTTGTTCCATGTTAGAAAATTTTTCATTCATCTTAGAAAATTTTTCATTCATTTCCATCATCTGGCTAATTAATGCAGACGTGTCAGACCCTCCAGATTAATTCCTTCTTTCGGGTTTACCGTCTGATCCCGAGAATCACTGTGACCTCCATTCTTTTCCTCATCATCGAGGTCAGATATCTCCGCTGGAGATATTTGGCCTAGGTCTTTTTCACAATCATCACAGTATTTTACTATTTCGCCGGTTTGGACTTTTCTGCATTTTCAACAGTATCATCCAGATTGG
Organism: Thermobia domestica; assembly: GCF_964235325.1. Taxonomy (NCBI): domain Eukaryota; kingdom Metazoa; phylum Arthropoda; class Insecta; order Zygentoma; family Lepismatidae; genus Thermobia; species Thermobia domestica. The sequence goes on along the minus strand of NC_137456.1, from coordinate 155,118,181 downwards.
TGCAAGCAAAGTGGATCCATTTTAGCCCACAACCGGTGCATCTTATTAATCTCGGCGGGGCGCGAGATCTTTTAGCTTTTTCATCTAACGTGCATTGAGTGCACGTGACTTCACATTCGTCCTGTGACACAACAACTTTTTTATTTGTTGCCATAGCTTTGACACACTATACAAAGACAAGATATATGTTACAAATACACATATACAATACACATATACTATGAAATACTTATTCACTATAAAGCCAGATATTATTCATGAATTAAAGGACTCCCATTCTCTTTCCTTCCTTGAAACCCTTCTAGCGTTTAGTTCTAATATAGAAAAATTTTTGACACTCCTTCCATTTTTCCCCTTAGAAAAGGAAACAAAAATGACTGAGTAGCCAACGACTCTAGTTGTCCCACTTGACTATAAAATTTCTCTTATTAATTTCAATGTTGTAATCAATTCAACATGCCTTCAACCTCACTCTTTGACATTCTTAAAAAAATTCAGATCTACCGGTCGCCATTTAAACTGAGATCCGTTGCCATGGGAACAAACGTTGCCATGACAACCGTGCTGTCACGGTTCGCCAATCTAAAACTGAAAAGGGAAAGAAAAATAGAAAAAAGAAAGAAAGAATACTAAGCTCGCTCTGCAACAAATGAGATGCATGGAGTAAGTCGTGAGTGGGAACCCTTCACCCCTGGTGGGGGGATATTCATGAAGCTATCAGCTTATGTCTAATTATATATATATAATTCATTCCTAACTTTCGAACCTACAAGGTTCAATCAAAATGAAAAGACTTTTATACTAGGAATGCAATGGATATACCCGGTTGCAATGAAATGAGCTGAGCGAGCTTAAACTACGTAATCATGAAGCGTTTTTCGGTGATTATTCCTCGATGGTACATCGGATTTTTGATTTCGACCTATGTTGTCACTCAGCACGACATACTCTATCAGCGTGCTGAGTTTGGTTGAGATCGGCCAAACGGTCTGGGAGTAAGCGTTTTTCGGTGATTATTCCTCGATGGTACATCGGATTTTTGATTTCGGCATATGTTGTTACTCAGCACGACATACTCTATCAGCGTGCTAAGTTTGGTTGAGATCGGCCAAACGGTCTAGGAGGAGTTCGCGGACAACCAAACGGCTAACCCGAGTATAAGAGCTTCGCTTCGCTCAGCTCAGACTTCCAAATAAATAAAATAAATACATGACAGTGTTTATTATATATGGAATTCCCAGTCACGACCCCCTTTTCAGTTTTATTAAAATAGAAGAAGAAGTAAAGAAGAGAAGAGAAAGTTGGGATAAAAAGGAAGAGAGGAAAAAGAGGGAAAGTAAGAAGAGGAGAAAAGAGGGAAACTGTTACTGGATATTTTTGAGAAATATGGTAAAGGAAAGTGAATAATTATCGAATTGGGATCATTTCCAATAGCTATTGGGTGAATATTTGGTATTAAGGTGATCGAAGGTATACACATGTTAACCCATACTTCTCAGACCTAGATCCATTTAACTCGAACTACCGAATTATCCCAATCTAGCTCCGAGATAGATGAGAAAGTTTAATTTAACAGTTTATTAAATATTTCCAAAATTCTTGACTTTTATCCAGTACTTGAAGTATAAACAATGAAGTGGACGGCATGCTAGAATCGACCACAGAAAAAAAAAAAGAAATCAGAGTAACGTATATTTGTCGAAGATTTTGACTTTCACAGTTCTCCCATGATGATCATTCGTTCAGGCTACTTCGGTCCTTTTTGCTTCCTTTATAGAGCCAACTTAAATTAAGTTAGTATTGACTTTCAACGACTTTAATTGCCAACTACCATTAATTATAGTAAGTCACACATATATGTCAAAAGAATTTGTGCACTTAATACTAAACCTACATTTCACTCACACTCACATTCATACAGGACAATGTATACTTAAGGTCGCATTTAGTGTAATTAAACTAACCTAACTACATTTCTATAGACATTTATTATATTTCAAGAAAAGAAAACTTAGTTCGACATAACAGAAAAAGTTTGATAAATGAATTTTAAAAAAAATGTTTCATAAGCATGCACAGAAATCTGTTACTTTCAACAATATCGAATAACACATTTCTCTTTGTAGATACATTTAAAAGTTGGATTACGTTTAAAAAAATCGACAAAACGAAAGACGAAGAGAAAAACAAATCAAGGGTCAACATTGAACATATTTCAGATTCAGTACTAAACGAGTACATACCAATGCGAAAGAAGAAACAAAATTGGTTAATCATTAAAAAAAAGCACTTTGGTAGCATTTTTATTGAGTCTCCGTCCCAAGAGGAGAAATTTTGACAATTTTATGAGTCCTTGTTCTCACGTCGATAGTAACTCCTTTATCAACTCTCTTTATGCACTGTGATTTGTGTCCATGAGAGTATTTAATCGTTTGTCTTAACTACAGACAAAAGAAAAATAGTTTCTTCATATTATATATATTTTCCATTTCGTCACTTGACGCACTTGGTATAAACATTCAAAATGTATTAAGATTTTAAAAAAATATCAAATCCAGTCCCAGACCTTGGGAACATATTTCCATAATACTATATGATATGTCAATGGAGTTAGGTCTTTGAACCTGTCTAGGTCCTGTATTCACATTACTAAATTATTAACCAAAATCAGTTCAAATCAAGATCACTGAATTTTTATTTCTAGTATAGATCGTGGAGTCAAGAGATTTTAGTCACTGAACTGACGAATGACAAATAGTTTTGTTTCCGGTCGTAGGGGAACGATTTGGGGCGCACTGTTTCATAGTTTACTGATTTCAGTATTGTTTTACGAAATAACTTTAGATACGGATTAGGGTTCTTTTTACGACCTGTTACTTGTTCTATTTACATGCAACATTTGACATAGCATTAAAAATTTAATAGTTACAAACATTACTAACAAATCAGTAAGGTTTCATTTACTACGAGTTACGCGGTAATACTTTACAAACACAAATAGTTGGTCAATATAGGGTGTCAAAAATCAATGGCAACCTAAAACAAACAGAGTAAATACCGAGCCCTTTACATACATACTCGCTTATATATATATATATATATATATATATATATATATATATATATATATATATATATATATATATATATATATATATATATATATATTCATATTACTCAATATAATAAATTTTATTCTAATATCAATCTTAGTATTTCGTCGACACCTAATTCTATACGTAATCTTTTCATATTCAATAAATATTCACACTTTCTTGGCTCAAAATAAACAAAAAACCCTGACAAACAAAAATCTTTTTCTTTTAATAAGGTTGCAACATTGCAATGCATATATAAGCCCGATAATCAATAAAATTTCAATTTTATTAAGATCCGCGTATAGAGAAATGGTTGGTATTATTTAATAAGTCGACACAAAAGTGGAAATACAACAAATAGAGCAGGCACATAAGTTTCCAAACTATATAAGCATATGTATATAGATGTATATACAGAGAAAGCAAAAAAACTCAAGGTTATTTGAAACTAGTGGGCCCAAACTATTAATACATACACCATATAACCAATCAATAGAAAGAAAACCAGAAATCAGTAATCAATGGATATAATTTGTACGATCGATGAACAATAATCAAGTTTCTGGGTATCTGAAATCGTATTGTACCTTCTCGTCAGTCCTTCTCATGGTGGGTTTGGTATCGTGAAAAACGGTAGTAAGTTGTTCTGAAATACCTCCACGAATTGTATCCCTCGATGTCTCAGTTAGTACATACGATCGAAATAAGTGATATGAACATTGTATGCTTTCATGAGTTTCAAAACCGGGGGGGAGGGTTGAAAAAAAACTTTAGAGAAGGAATAGAAGAAGGATAGGTAAAAAGAGAGGAGACAGAACACTACAACTACGAAAGATAAATGGTCCAATTTATGTATATAACATAAATGATTACTAGAGATTGATGTCCTGGGGGCATCTTAACGAGGTTTATTGAGGGACCCTTCCCCTGAAAGGTTTAAAGGCCATAGTCACTTTCAGATCCGGTTATATCTGGATTTGACAAATTTCTATTTGCCTTGTAATTTCCGCGGCTTAAAGATTTCGCCCTAATTGGAGGAATCTTTCAATCCCTGTCGTTTTCGGCGCAATATTATCATTATAATCGAAGACACATTAAGAGGAGCAACCTACATTTTCTTACGGCTACATATCTGCCTAAAAGACTAAGATTTCGACGAAAGTAAGGTACAATTTTAGTTTCTCTGCCATAGTAAACGCCATATGATGATTTAGGAGCTGACAAACCTCCATTTTTCGTTAAGTGAACTGTAAAATAAAGGAGAAATAGGAACCAGCTTTTCAGACGTCATATTGCTCGTCATCCAAGCCAAAGCATAGACAGTTTATAAGAGAGATTTTACTTTCCTTTTCTTTCAAACAGTAAAATTCAGTTAGGGATTAGGGAAATACGACCTGGTTTCGTACATTCTATAGTGTATATTGTAAATGTGATTTTTTTAAAATCAGTAAGTGCATGTACTTAGTAGGTTTCATAACTGTAATACTAATCAGCAGAATGGCAGCTTAATCTAACAAAAAGGGGCTCCTATTTCTCTCTCAAAATTGAACCAGTTCTAGCGGGAGATGAGTTAGTTATTGTTTGGTTTAGGGCCTTTACACCTTTCAGGGGAAGGGTCCCTCAATAAACCTCGTTAAGATGCCCCCAGGGCATCAATCTTTAGTAATCATTTTGTAAACAATTGGTCAGGTCAGTTGGACCTAAGGGTTACCCTCCTCATTTTGTCCCCTGAAGTTCAATAGAGCCAACTGGATATACCGACAAGGGAATAGTGTGTTTTAAGTATAAGATATCAGGTACTTGCCTATAATATGCCTATAATAAATGGTGCTTGTTTAGTTAGTATTTATATGTAGTATTTATAGTGGTGTGTAGTTCGTAGTTCTGTGTGAGTGCATGATTTTACCGTAAGGACAGTGTATTAAACATGCGTCAATTTAGTACCATTTTTCTAACTAAAAACAAATAAACCAGAGTAAATATTAGAGATTTGAGTAATAAGTGTAAGGCTATATTTAGTACACAGCGGATTATTCCTTACTACAGAACCATCGTGTCCGTTTTCGGTAATCAATTGTTTGTTGACATTATGACATTGCACGAGTTAGTGATTTAGTTTGTTTGATTTTGGCCCCTTCTTCTTAAATTACATCCCGTGGACATGATTTTCGGTTCATATGAGTAGAGTTGCTAACTGGCCGGTATTTGCTGTGATTTTGATTAAGGCCGGTGACCGGTACAAACTTATTAGCCCCCTTCTGACGGGTATTTTGGAATCTGCAATCCAGAATATAACATTGAACATCGAAATTTTTCAACAGTGCCTTTACAAACACAAATTTCCGTTGTATTATACATTACCGATATTTTTTTAATGTATGGCAGTTTTTTTATTTATTTAACATAACAAATTTGATAACACTTATATTTTATTGTAAAAGGATTTTATACATTTATTGAGAGTAGAAAATGACTTTTCAAAGCAATTTCCTTTGTTTGAAGTGTAAGTTTATAGAGTAAATTTCATTTTATGAATCAACTATTGTTACATAAAGATTAATATCCAGTATTATTCATCTGTTTCGATAATTTTAAACAAGTGGCAATTGCTGGTAAATAAAATAACGAACAATACAGTCTTCAGTTTCTCATTTGTACAGAGAATTTTGAGGGTGTGCCGGTAATTTTGTTTTCCTGAGTTGGCAACCTATTTACGAGGTTTTGTTTCAACTCTGCTACGTAGTGGCTCCGTACTGACACTCAGCATGCAAATAAGTATGTAAGGCTACCATACGCCCCGGTTTCTTAAAATTTGTTCCGGTGTGCAGAAATTTTCCTTCTTGTCCTGTTTTTTTCTTTATTATTATTATTAATTACATATCAAAATTTCTGAAAAGATAATAAAATCGACTTATTCCTTTTGCTTTCAATTCCGACAATACTATAGGAACAATTTCATTCTAATCTTTATTATTATTCCAATCGCTGCTTCCCCAGATATAACATGCAATGTTTAAATCCTCCTAAGCAGCACTCTTATCACTAAAAGTAAGAATGTATACCCCGAGGTGGCAACAAATTCTTGTGACGTTGCAGACCAGCCCCGAAAACAAATTTTTTCTGCTTCAGAAAAACAATTATGCAAATTGCTTTCTTTTAGTTCGCATTTTAGGTTAACAAAAATAAATCAGTCTATCGAAATTTGGAAACAACTTCATAAATCTGGATTTTTTTTCTTTATAGACATGTAGAGCATGTAAAGGTGGTATGTGTAATAATATTGAAAATATAATTTTTGCCTAAATATTGTATGTTCACTGATTGCGTTTATATTCTATAACAGCTTCTAGCTTCTATAATAATTTTTAGCACTGTTGATTAAGTATGGACTATATTAATACATTATTTTAAGTTGTATAACTAGTGCGATACTGTAGTAAAATTGGAAAGATAAAATTAATACAAAATGCAATATTTACTACTATTTGTAAGATGTCCCGTTTTTTCTGTTTTCAAAAAGTATGGTAGCCTTAAAGTATGCTAAACCATACAAAATAAATTGTACTGTCAATTGTACCCCTCTGATAGTGCTCTCAAAGGGGTCGGGTTACGGGTCGGGTCGGGTCGAGTCGGGTTAGCTCGTGTCGGGTCACTCGGGTCGAGTCGTCACATTCTTCACTTATTTTCTATACGGAATACTATAAGGAGCTTTGTTGTAGAATTGAATTCGAAGTTAGTGAATGAATGATAATTGTGACTAATTGAAGGTGAAATAGTAACAAAATTTTAATTTAACCCTATATTAACTAATTGGCATTGTAATTGTAATTAATATTACTACTGACTTCTTTTCTTTCTGCGTTTCTATGTCAAGTTGAATGTCACATTAAGTGAAATTGAAAGGAAATATCTAGTTAACGTCCAACGTTATGCAGCAACGCTAAGAGAGACAGCGATGATGAGAAATAATTGAAGTGGTTGAATGCAGAAAGTGGGAGGAAATGGGAGAACACCGAGAAAACCCATGCACATGGTGTTTGTCCACCAGAAAACTTACTTGGTACGAACTGGAATCAATATCCATGGATCTTCGGGTCAAACATCTGCCTTTGGGCAGGACACATTATTATTATTATTATTATTATTATTATTATTATTATTATTATTATTATTATTATTATTATTATTATTATTATTATTATTATTATTATTATTATTATAACTTTAATAGTGCCCAAGAAAGTTCCGCCGTCTTTTCACCAACACCTTCGAACATTGGTATGTAACCTAAGACGTACCTGGAATATCAAAAATCGTCTCCATCAGTCTCGACGACCTTCTGCCGACGTTCTGGAAGGCTATGGATTCCATCGCAGTCGAACTTGGTGGGACGTGAAGTGAAGAAGGTATCAAGTGCATATTGAACCTCTACTAGCGATTTGAATTGGCGTTCTCTAAGGTGATTGTCCAAGGAATGGAACAGGTGATAATCGGACGGTACAATGTCCGTGGAGTATGGCGGATCCAATAGTGTTTTCCATTCAAGGCGTAGAATGATGTACTGGGTCATTTAACTACGTGGGGCTTAGCGTTGCCTTGTAACAAGAGGACCCCTTTGCGATTCAGAACTGCTGGATCCAGACAGTACACAGTTGCATTGATGATCTGACCAGCTTGTAGCAGTTCCCGATGGACGATGCCTCGAGCAGTCCACAAAATGCACAGGAGAACCTTATTCTGGTGTAGTGCTGGCTTGGGCTGTTTTCAACCGGTTCATGGGATGCTAACCAACAATGACGGCGCCGTGGAGCTTCGTACAGGACCCGCTTCCCATCACATGTCAACACCCTGTCCAGAAATTGCTCCTTCCTCAGACGAGACACCAAAGAAACACAGGTGTCTGCTCGCGTTGCTTTCGGGCTCCAAGTCAAATCATGTAGGACCCATTAACCCAACTTGCAGTGCTTCCCAAGTTGATGGTGGTGGTGCCGAATTTTTTCTAATTGGTACTACACTCACACTGAAATGTAGTACCAGTTCCTCACATATCTGTCTTCGCCTCAATTGCTGCCTGAAGATCTTTATTTTGAACATCTGTTTGTCTTCCGGCACGTGGTGCGTCTTCGAGTGTTTCGTCACCGTCCTTAAACCGTCATACCACTGCACTCTCCGCTTAGTCACGACACCCTCACCAAAGGTCTGTCATATCTTCCGCCCCGCGGAGCAGCAATTTGAACTCGTACAGCAAACAAGCCCTTATGACGCTCTGTGAAGGCCCCATGTTCACTCAGTCCTTACGCAGGTTTACGGTGTATCTGAACAGCCACAACCAAGTAGTATGTTGGATATACTTACCAGTGTTGCTCACGAGACCAGGTTTGGGGCATTCTCGTCTCGAAAATGTGTCGTGAAGGTAGTCTCGTCTCGAAAAGTGCATATGTTTCTATTGAAAGAGCTCTGTTTCATCTCGTACCCCATCATGAAAATTCTGTCTCGTCTCGTCTCGTCCAACAACTGACCTTCACCTTACATCCATTCGCATTCAACTCACGGTGTGAGGGCCAATTGAACACAGACCTCCACAAAGAGACAGAACTTTCTTGGTCATCTTCAGATTATTATTATTATTATTATTATTATTATTATTATTATTATTATTATTATTATTATTATTATTATTATTATTATTATTATTATTATTATTGCTGCGGTAGTGATTTGACTTTCTCCGCAATAAAATACTTGCTAATTTTATATAATGTTGCAAATATCTTCTAGATAAATTAATCAAGAAAAAATAAAAGGTAATTCCCTACAGAATGAAATTTCAGTGCAATTAGTTCCTTATGATTCTATCAGACAGCAACGCTGTTCTTAAACAGAAAAATCGGAATGTTAACGTGATGAAATTTTTGTTTGTTACACAGCAAAAAATATTAAAAGAAGTTCTATATACATTCCTTACTAGAAAATAATGTTGTCTTCAGAACTTTTATTCTTTTAGTCTTCAGAACTTGTCTTCGGAACTCAGTCAAATTTTATTTTGATTTTCGAAGTTGATTGCCTAAATTTTAACCTTGGAAATTTGGATGTGGAGTAAAATAAAGAAGGTTAGCAGGGTAGAGAGGAAAACGAATTAGGAAATGCTGAAAAAATGCAAGAGACGAGAGCAATATTAGACGATATAAGGAAGCGAAAAAATGGACGGATCACAAGTTTCGATCTTGCTAAGGGATTGCATTCTGAGAGATGTAGTAAAGGGGGTGATATCAGGAGAGCGAGAGTGTGTAAGAAGGTAGCAATTGATAGATTGTAATAAGGAGGGTGGTACTTTATGTTGGGTTGCGAGGCAGATATTAGCGGGAAATCGCAAAAATGGAAGCTTCTTACCTAGTTCACGGAAACTGGCCTGTCATTAATGGCAGAACACTGAGGAGGAGGAGGAGGATAATTATACTACAAATAAAAAAAAGCCGAAACAATGGTTTATGCATAAGAATTGGTCAGCATTTTTTTTTCTGGTGGCAGTTTTGTAAGGTTCTAGCTCTCTCAAACTGATTAGATTGTAAGGTCAGGTCACTCGGGTCGGTTGTCGGGTTAGGTCACTTCGGGTTGGTTCACTCGGGTCACTTTGGGTCGGGCCAATCGAGTCAGCTCTGGTCGGGTTGTCGGGTCGGGTCAGTCAATTCGGGTCACGGGTGGGGTCGGGTCGGTCTTCAACACATATAATTTCCACGAAAATTACAATATACCACGGTTTATACCTCATTGGACTTCCAATAAAACATTTTCAATGATGTGTACACCATGTCACCATTTTTGTATGAGGAAATTTCTAGAGGGATTTTGTGGGAATTTGATGGAGTGTAGATTCCTGTATGTGTGTGTGTGTGTGTGTGTGTGTGTGTGTGTGTGATATTTTACAGGATACAAGATGTCGAGGAAGTGTGTAATAAACCGGACAATTTCTGTTATGTATGTGGGGAGCTGATATTTAAATCACAACGTCGATGTTTTACTCCACTTGTGAGGAAGTGTTATCAGTTATATTTTGGTTGCTGTGTAGGAGACAAAGATAAGAACTGGGTTCCTCACTACATTTGTTGTACTTGCGTGAAACGTCTGACTGGGTGGGCAAATGGTGGACGAAACATGAACTTCGCAGTACCGATGATCTGGAGGGAACGAAAAGATCATTCTTCAGACTACTACTTTTGTATGACACAGATAAAAGAAATAAGCAGTAAATCTAACCACACAGTACAGTACCCTAATTTGCCATAAGCAATTAGGCCAGTTCCACACAGTGCAGAATTACCTGTACCAGTACCTCTTCCTCATCTTACGGTAAATGAGGATTACGTACTTGAGGCAACTATTGAAGTTCCAAATGAAGATGATGATCCTACTTATGTAGGAAGCACATCTACATTGGATCCCCATCTGATAAGTCCGGGTGAACTAAATGACCTCGTACGGGATTTAAAACTCTCCAAGACACAGACAGAACTTCTTGATACTAAACTTAAGGCTGGAATCTGCTCCATCGTCACACTAAAGTGTGTATTTTTCGAAACCTTCATACAGAGTTTCAAAACTATTATTCTCAAGAAAATGATTTAGTGTATTGTAATAATGTCTGTGCTGTGATGGATACACTTGGACATGCACATAAGTACAGAGTGGAGATTGCTTATTGACTCTTCGAAAACTAGTTTTAAGGCTGTCCTTTTGCACAATGGCAACAAATTTCCTTCAGTGCCTTTGGCTTATGCAAGTAATATGAAGGAAACCTATGAAAACATCGAAATAGTGTTAGAAAACATTCAGTATGAGAAATACAAGTGGACCGTTTGCTGTGATTTACGTCATTTCTTTGTTAATGGGTTTGCAGCTTGGTTATACGAAATGTTGTTTCCTCTGCGAATGGGACAGCAGGAACAAAGCGGAACATTACATCAAGAAGGAATGGCCAATACATGTATTAACTCCTGGACAGAAGAATGCTGTTTATTCCTCACTGGTGAGCCCTGATTAGATAATTCTACCTCCTCTTCACATAAAGTTGGGGCTCTTCAAAAACTTTGTTAGGGCAATGGACAAAAGTAATGCAGGATCTTGTTATCTCAAGGAAAAAATTCCTCGCGTTAGTGACGCTAGGGAGTTTTGCAGACCCCCAAATAAGATGTTTGATTCGTGACCAAAAATTTGAGGATCTCTTAACTCTGGTTGAGAAAGCAGCTTGGTGTCCATTTAAATGTTTAACAGAGAATTTTTTAGGAAACAAGAAAGCCCAAAATTACAGTGAAATTGTGAGTAATTTCCGGCAATCATTCAATGAAATGGGTTGCAACATGTCACTTAAAGTTCACTTTCTAGACTCCCACCTGCATTTCTTTCCTGAAAACCTTGGTGCTGTTAGTGATGAGTATGGGAAACATTTTCATCAGGACAATTCCTCCATGGAGAAGAGATACCAGTGACAGTGAAGTTCAAAAATGCTAGCTGATTACTGTTGGACACTTAAAAGAGATGTTCTAGAAACCAAACACAGAAGAAAGTCGACAACTAAAACATATTAGTTGAGGTAAGTAAGTGTCCATTTATTAAGAAGATACCACTCACTTCTATTGTATTATTTATTAAGTAGATATAAAATGCTGACACGGTGTATACATCATTGAAAATATGTTTTATTTCAAATCCAATAAGATATAAACCATGCTTATGTTGTAATGGAAGTTATATGTGATTTTATCTGCACTAATGAATATTGTAAAATGAACAGTACACATAGCATATTTTTATATAAATATGTTTATTTCTCTAGATAGAATAATGCTACTTAGAGGGCTTACTAAGTATAAATCAAGCTAACATACAATATAATTTGTGTGTTTATATACCTAACGTACCCAAGCTAGAAGTATGAAAATGTTTTTTAAAAAAAGAAAAAAGAAAAAGAAAAGAAATTTGAGGGGAAAGGAAATTTTCCGAAAACACCTCTGTCACGGAGAAACTGAGGGTGATAGAGAAAAACTGATTGCAGATTCGAATTCTACGTGAAAAGTTCTATTAGAATCAGGCATTTTCTCCCGTATGCCAGAGAAAAAGATTTTTTTTTTCGACTAGTGTAATAGGTACTATTTTCAAACTCAGCAACCGTTATTCAAACCGGTTAACGTTGATCGCAGATATTAAAAATACTCACATCCGTATATTATTTAATACAAACGAAAATTTTACCTGCACATTTCTGCACAAACGATGTATAAACGATCGCGACAATTTGTGGTTCAATCGAACATGGTGGGGCTAGCACTTAGACAACTCCCCTTTTTTTCGTTCTGTCCACGCACCTGATAGCGTAGAAAAAAAAACTTTCGCCTGCGTATTACTGCCCAAACGATGTACAAACAATTGAGATAATTTTCTTTTGAATCGGAGTAGGGAGGTGCTACCAATTAGGCAGCCTATACTTTGTTATCGTTTTGGCGCGCTCGCAATTGTGTACAAACGAAAATTTCGCCTGCAAATTTCTGTACAAAACCGTAATAAACCAGTGCGACAGTTTGTGGTTGAATTCGACATGGTGGGAGGGCTATCAATTAGAGAGCCCATAGTTTGTTATCGTTTTGGCGGGGCCACTTTATGTGCAAACGAAAATTTCAGTTGCACATTTATGTACAAAGGCGTACAAACAAGTGCGACAATTTGTGGTTGAATTGAACATGGTGGGAGGGCTACCATTTAGACAGCCCCCACTTTGTTTTCGTTCTGGCGGTGCCCCTAATTGTGTACAAACCAGGGCCGGCGCGAGGGGGGGTCGAGCCATGCCACCGCCCGGGGCGGCAAGTCTGATGGGCGGCAAAATTTGAAAAAAGAAAAGAATACAGGGGCGGCAAAATTTGAGAAAGAAAACAATAAAAGGGCGGCATGTGAAAGAACCGCCCAGGGCGGCAAAACTTCTAGCGCCGGCCCTGGTACAAACGAAAATCTCGCCTACACATTTCTCTATAACTATATTCAAACGATTGCGACAATTTGTGGTTCAATTGCACATGGTGGGGAGCTACCATTTAGACAGCCCCCCACTTTGTTTTCGTTCTGCCGTCGCCCCCTAATTACGCAAAAACGAAAATTTCGCCTGCATATTTATGTACAAACGATGTACAAACGATTGCGACAATTTGTGATTGAATTGAACATGGTGATTGGGCTATCACTTAGAAAGTCCCCCACTTTGTTTTCGCCCTGGCGGCGCCCCTAATTATGTACAAACGAAAATTTCGCATGCACATTTCTGTACAAACGATGTAGAAACGATTGCGACAATTTGTGATTGAATTGGACATGGTGGGAGGGCTATCTCTTAGACAGACCCCCACTTTTTTCGTTCTGGCGGCGCCCTTAATTATGTACAAACGAAAATTTAGCCTTCACATTTCTGTAGAAACGATGTGGAAACGATTGCGACAATTTGTGATTGAATTGGACATTTGGGGGGGGGGCTATCACTTAGACAGCCTCCAATTTGTTTCAGTTTTTACGGCGCTCCCATTTATGTACAAGCAAAAATTTCGCCTGCACATTCTTGTACAAATGATGTAGAAACGATTGCGACAATTTTTGCTTCAATTTGACATGGTGAAGTGCTACCATTTAAACAGCCCCCACTTTGTTTTCGTTCTGGCGGCGCCCCTAATTGTGTACAAACAAAAATTTCGTCTGCACATTTCTGTACAAACGATGTAGGAACGATTGCGACAATTTGTGATTGAATTGGATATGGTGGGGAGGGCTACCATTTAGACAGCCCGCACTTTGTTTTCGTTCATGCGGCGCCCCTAATTGTGTACAAACAAAACTTTTGCCTGCACATTTCTGTACAAAAGGTGTAGAAACGATTGCGATAATTTTTGATTGAATTGGACATTTTGGGGGGGCTAACATTTAGACAGTCCCCCACTTTTTTTCGTTCTGTCGACGCCCCTAATTGTCTAAAAACGAAAATTTTGCTTCCAGATTTCTGTACAAACGATGTACAAACGATTGCGACAATTTCTGATTCAATTGTACATAGTGGGGGACTACCACTTAGACAGCCTCCACTTGTTTTCGTTCTGGCGGCGCCTCTAATTGTGTACAAACGAAAATTTCGCCTGCACGTTTCTGTACAAACGAAGTACAAACGATTGCGACAATTTGTGATTGAATTGGACATGGTGGGGGGCTTCCATTTTGACAGCCCCCCACTTTGTTTTCGCCCTGGCGGCGCCCCTAATTGTGTGCAAACGATAATTTCGCCTTCACATTTCTGTTCAAACCATGTACAAACGATTGCGACAATTTGTGATTGAATTGGACATGGTGGGGGCTACCACGTAGACAGCCCCCACTTTGTTTACGTTCTGGCGGCGCCCCTTATTGTGTAAAACGAAAATTTCTCTTGCACATTTCTGTACAAACGATGTACAAAACGATTGCGACAATTTGTGATTGAATTGGACATGGTGAGTGGGGGGCTACCATTTAGACAGCCCCCACTTTGTTTTCGTTCTGACGGCGCCCATAATTGTGTACAAACGAAAATTTCGCCTGCACATTCGTGTACAAACGATTGAGACCATTTCCGATTGAGTCTGATAAGGGGGGGGGCTGTCTAAATGGTACCTCTACTGTAATTAAATTCACCTTTACTGTAATTAAATTCTTCCTCGAGAAAATCTGTAATCAACACTGTCAGTAGCTACGTCGTCGACTAATATACCTTAACAAGTACAGCTTTATTTTCGTATATTTTTCAACAGTTAACCAATTTAAAACTATCGCAAACAAGAATATGTAGTCAACTTCTTAAATACTTCGTTCGCAGGAACCCATTCAGCGTGTGCAACAAGCAAAAACAACATGTTTGGCGTCTCACAAATGAAAAAGGGGAAAAAGAAAAGCAAAAGCAGCACGGCAGTGCCTTATCGCAGTCAGAGCTGACAACATAGTTTCGGTCGTCACTAACGCCAATAGACCTACTAGCGGTGTACAAGAGTTATACAGTTACAATATACGTTGTGCCACAGTAGCGCTCCAGGCGGAATGTGCACGAACTACAAATGAATATGTTCCCTTACAAGCATCAGACACTGTTGCACCCTCTTTACTTTCTACACATCATTTTTTCTCCCACTTTTTGACCTTGACAAGCAGAAGTACCAGGCTTTCCGAGTTCACAACCATAAACTGTTTGTGTACAGAGTACGTTTTCAGTTCTTCCAATGACTCTGCGCGCGAAGAACAGGGGTGATGATCGGACTACCGAATACGGCAGTCAGAAACACCGGTTGCAACTTTAAATGTAAAATACAAATATAGAGCCTCGACAATGCCGTGAGGATGAATATATATATATATATATATATATATATATATATATATATATATATATATATATATATATATATATATATATATTGATTGATTGATAGATAGATAGATAGATAGATAGATAGATAGATAGATAGATACCTAAATAAGAAATGTTCTTTTAATCTTTATATTAATATATATTCATAATGTCACATTGTTATTATTTAATTTCATATGTAGATTGATACATTCGTGTATATGTTGATTGCATGTTCATATTAACTTATGTCTTATTCTGGAATAGGTGTAATAAATGTTTATAAAATGGTACTTAGAGAGTCTCTATTACATTATTTTTATCCAAGTCGATACGCTGTCTTGTACGTATGTGAGTGTGCTTGAAAAAATGATAAACTTAGTTTTTAAGTGGTAGTATTAATATTGATTTACGATTATAGTGTTTGTGATATATATGTAACAATATACTAATACATGACGGAGGTCATGAAGAAATTGCTAATTCAAAGGTACGAAACATCGGCTCTATAAGAGAAACCAAAAGAAAATGATGAGCCAGAATAACGACGGTCTTTTCCAGAGATCTTACAATTGTTCTTTTGTGGAAGATATATATATTACTTCGAATTTTTTTCCTGACCGATTCAAATGTGTGGTGGATTTTCAATATAGGAATTTAGATAATAAGTAAAGGTTATGTAACGTTTGGAAATAACAGGCAAACAACTAAATTAAACTTTTTCGTCACCCGGGTTGGGTCGGGGCAACTACCAATCGCGTAGTTGCCTGGATCCAGGTCAGGGTTGTATGAGTGAACATGTGTCTCTTCCGAATCACTTCAACATCGATCCTAAGTAATAGCATTTGAATATAAATTATCTTTTAATAACTATTCGAGTTTCTTCACCATATTCTCATATTCATCTAGTAATTCCTTCTCCTCTAACTTCTTATATTCCTCTTCTTTCCCTCGTTTTCCTTCCTTTTTCTCTCCTATCTTCTTCTTCCTCTTTCTCACTCTTTCTTTTCCTATTTCTATTACAAAACTGAAACGAGGGAATTGTCGTTTCTGACTGGGAATTGTCGCTATTGACACGGTCATTAAATTGTTTTAAAGTTTCTTCGGAGGTCCGATATGAATTAATCAACCATAACACAAGCATCTGAAGTTAGAACTCTAAAATCCATTTATTTAATTTATATTTGGATAAATTATCAAAATTACAAAATATTTCAATTTGAATTCGAAAGTATAGCGACATTCAATTCACTTCCCATTGCCCCTTTTCATTGGTACCGGTCTTGTGAAAAACTGCTTATTCCATATTTCGCTGAAGAGCAAACTCTTTCATATTGTAATGATATTTGTAATTTAATGGAACAGTGTCAAATACAATACAATTGATCTGATTGGAGGTTGTTTATCGATTCATCTAAAAACAGTTTAAAAGCTGTCCTATAATGGTAATACATATGCATCTCTTGCAACAGGCCACTCCACTTCCGTAAAAAACGCGGGGCCTCGGTGGCTCAGTGGTATAGCGTTCACCTCTGGTGCTTGGGGTATCGGGTTCGATCCCAGCCCCCGCCAAGTGAACTTTGTGGTGGACAAACACCGTGTGCGTGGGTTTTCTCGGGGTTCTCCCGTTTCCTCCCACTTTGTTCATTCCACCATTTCATTCATTTCTCATCTTCACCGTCTCCTTTAGCCTAACCGGCATAACCGTGGGACGTAAAACTCAAAGATTTCATTTCATTTCATTTTTCCGTAAAAAACGCATGAGAGTCTGACATTAGTACTGGAGAAAATAAGATATGAAGAATACGGGTGGTTGGTATGTGGTCACTTGAAAGTGCTCTTTATGTTATTGAGTCAACAAGAAGGTTATATAAATATCTAAGTTTCCTTTGCTTATGAAACATTCGTGACAAAGAAAATCAGTGTACCGAGAAACAGTGGCCACAAAGAGTTGCTCTCCAACCTTGAGTGGAAAATGTGACGGAGAACCTAATGCCTGCCAATAAAGTTCTACTACCACCGCTCCACATCAAGTTGGCTCTTGTAAAACAATTCATCAAAGTTGTTCTTAAAGATGGTGAATGCTTCAAGTATCTGTGGTCCAAGTTTCCAGGTTTATCAAATGGACAACTGAAGGAGGGCATTTTGGTTCAACCTGATATAAGGAAACTCGTCGCCCACCATCGTTTCCATGAAAGTATTAATGATACTTAGAAACAAGTTTGCATTGTTTTCGTAGAAATTGATAAGTTCTTGGGTAATCGGAAAATGCCAAATTACAGGGAAATTGTGAAAAAAGGGTGGTAGCGTTCCATGAGCTTAAAGATCCATTTCTTGCATTCTGATGGTGACGACTACTCCGAAAACTTGGAAGCTTACAGTGAAGACCAAAGGGAGAGGTTTCATCAAAACTTAAAGATAATGCAAAGAAGGTATCAAGGCAAATAGTGTTAACATGATGACGGACTATTGTTGGATGTTTGTCAGTAACATTTCAGTAACATTCTAAAAACATAAATGCGCCAGGAGAAGTCTACAAGGCAAAAAGAAGTGCTTCCATAAGCATCAATGACAGGTAACCTTTATTCCAATTTCATAAATGGATTATATTTAATAATATAATCTTACAGCTGCATCAACGATAGATATTACAATGATTTTGAATATAATATTTCATGATGCGTAGAATAATTTGGGTGACATTTTGTTTAAATGCAAGTATAGCACAGGGTTGCCAACCAAAAATAAAGAAATGTTTTTTCAAGAAAGGGATTCTTCCGGATATTATCGGTACCTAATACCCACTCTGGTACTGGATACCGGAATTGTGTGTAATATTGTGTGGAATCATGGTATTAGAGGAATGAGTTGATATAGAATTTATTTCTTTGCTGCAACTATGGAGGTTATAGGAAATTCCTAAATTAATTAGGACGGTCTAGGGAAATTTTCAGGAGGAAATAGGTACAAAATATATTTTTCCACACTTTAGTTTTACCCCACCCTGACCAAATTTGCAATTATGTTTCCAGTATTTAAAAGTTATTTTTCGAATATAAATTACGTTTTCATTACCCATGTTTGCTAGTCCACAAAAAATCGGATTTTTTTATTTATTTTATTATTATTATTATTATTATTATTATTATTTGCTTTTAGAAAAGATACTTTTTCCCATTTTCAGTCCATAATTCCCCAGCGGTAAATCTGACTAACAATATTCGTACATTTTTGAAAGGTGTGGTCTCGGGCGATTAAAAGAGGTATAACGCGTTCCTATACGATAATCAGGGACGGGACAATACGTCCCTAAATACCAACTTACACAATAAATGAAAACATTGACGAATTTTTAAGGGAATTATTCATTTGCCTGAAAATCTGACGTGATGGAGGGCAATGGAGGTCGTTTGCTGTTTCAGCACGTCGAAATCAATAAGAATCAGCAAACATATGCAGGGCATCAGAAACTAAGTTTAATTTTGCAGACGTGTGTTATTTTGAAGCTGATCAAATAAGAATTTTTATTACGACATTGAATAATTTTAATAATAATAATAATAATAATAATAATAATAATAATAATAATAATAATAATAATAATAATAATAATAATAATAATAATAATAATAGTGTACATTGGTTACTACGAGCCCACTTTTTCCTCCTCCCAGTACTTTTGGCAAATATTATTTAACACTGTAGGATAGCGCAAAGTGAGATTGAGTATTGTCTTTGGTCAGGCTTTTATGACATTTAAAATCATAAAAACTTACATCTAAAAACTTACAATCTAAAATCTTGCATCTAAAAATACGTCTCTTCTATCTTATAATGTCCCCATGGTAGAGTAGTTATCCCATTCTTTAAAACACATCTCTTATCGTCTACACAAATTAAAGCTAACTTATTTACTTCTATACTGTACAAATAGTGCTTATAACTTCTGATTAAATTCATCTTTTTATAATATTCTTTTTGATTGAATAAACAGTCTTTATAATTGTTAAATGATAGTTCTTTACTTACAACATTTTTCTTAACTCCTTTTGTTTTTATACAACATTTATCTTTTTCGAACCTGATTGAATCCATTTTTGATCTTAAACCAACAAATTCTTCTACGATTGTTCCTTTAAGCTCATCTTTCATCTTACCAAGTATTTTCTTATTGACCTGTGGTATCTTATATTTGTTATCTTTAGAGTAATCACTCGTGTCGAAGTAATCAATATAATTTTTCATATCCTCGTACACATCTTCTGTTTGAATATGGTATATATAACTATCGGTATCTGTATAACATACTTCTATTTTGTCTTGGTATTTTGGTTTCATTACATTATAATGGAAATCATACATTAAATGCTTTGATAAATCTAAAATTGACATACCTACATCAATCGGTTTGTTAAATTGCACTTTAACCTTGTTCATATGAACAGCTACTAAATTTTCCGTAAAAACTGTAGTACTCTTATAATTTGGTTTTGCTACAAGCTTCTCGTATTTTTTCTCATCACTTAGAAGTTTAATATTAACTCTCTTTCTAATATTCTCCATAGTCATCCCAAATACTGAATTATTCATGAGCTTATAGAAGTCCTTTTCAAAATCATTTGCTGCTTTCGTTCTCATCTGTGTGTTTAAATCAATATATTTCTTTAACCAATCTGATTGTTCGAACTCTATTACTCGATGTATCTTCTTAAGTTTTAATCCAAGTGAAAGACATTGTTTTAGGTTTCGATAGTGAATTACATATTTTTCTTTGTCATATAGGGTCGTTAATAGCTTTGATTGTTTTGAACCAGGCGGACATATGTTTTGAGGAGCTAGTGGATAGTCTTTGTGATAGTTATGTAATTCTTTTGAATATTCAAGTTCAACTTCTAATAACTAACCAGTATCAGAATTATCAGATATAGTTGTGAAGTCTATTTCTCTTATCTCATCTTCGCTTAACCATCTAAATCCCTTATACGGTAGATATTGAGTCATTGCCCACCCATACAAGTTATTAGCATCTAGGTACATTAAGTAAGAATCTTCTTTATTCTCATCGTAATCTTCCATATACTTATTATTTGCGTTAACATATCTTTTTGAGCATTGACTAATCCCGCCTCTTATACCTTTCTCTACCATTAATACCATATCATAACCACACAACAATTCTAATTCTATATTTGAATCTTTAACATTGCATCCATTGGATCAAGGTCATAAGCTTTAAGACATGTTTCCCTAAAATTTTCAAATATATCTGCTAATAATAATACATCCGTTTTTAAATATAAATCATGGTATTGTCCGAGATTCTTAATGTTGAATTTTTCCCATACTTTCTTTGCAT
This sequence comes from Thermobia domestica, assembly GCF_964235325.1. Classification (NCBI taxonomy): domain Eukaryota; kingdom Metazoa; phylum Arthropoda; class Insecta; order Zygentoma; family Lepismatidae; genus Thermobia; species Thermobia domestica. The sequence goes on along the minus strand of NC_137456.1, from coordinate 155,097,327 downwards.
GTTCATAATCTTCATCACTTATGTTTGTGTTGTTAAGCTTGTTGTAGAATGCTTCCTTTAGCGGTAATTTTCTTTCTCTAAACCTATTCCAATCGTTAACATAATCATATGGGTAAACACCTTTTCTTATTGCAAGTTGAAACTGTTCTTGATTAGGATAAAAGTGTTGGGTATGTATCATTTGTTCAGGTTTTAAGTTTGGTGAAAAATTTTCTAAACTAGAAGCCATAAATCTAAATGAATCTACAAATTTCAATTTAATAGTTCCAACCTTTTTACTGAATGATATGTATCTTTCTTCGTTATTGGGTATTAGATCTATTTTTTCTTTACTACATCCAAGCTCTTTTATAAATAAGTGAGAGTCATATCCTGTTAAGTTATGTATGATCACTGGTACAAACTTTGGTACTCTAACTTTGAAATTGCAGTTATTACATAGAGGTGCTACAAATTTTCCTGTTATAAGATCATGATGCTTAACTTTATGATTTTCTTTAGTATACTTCTGCTTACAGTAATAACAACATTTAGATTTATTGAACTCTTTTCTCCGACTTTTTGTTAATGGTAATTCGTTATTTTGTTTGTATATGTTCGATATGTGTTTGGCTTCTTTTCATAACAGTCTTATAAATTTCTTAGCAGCGTTCTTATCTCTATACAAAACAGGATTGGTTTTACTTCCATCTCTCTATACTACATAATAACAAAATCCAGATGCTTATGTTGTTGATATTTCTGTGTATATGATTCGTTATCCGGATAACATTCTTGACAACTCATAACTTTATGTAACAAGCATTCAAAATCAGCATAAATTACAAATGTCATTTTCATTGTGTATTGGTAGTTTTTAAATTCAACGTATTTACCTTCTTCAGGTATTATTATTTTTACTGGCTCATTTGACGAACAATCTTGCTCATGTTTATTTAAAGCGTCTTGGGAGTAAAAGTATAACAAACATCTATCACATAAATATTTTCGAGCTCTCTTTTTAGTTAACTGTGCACATACTAGCCTACTTAAATCCTTAATCCAACAATAATGTGTTTTAACTTGGTCTTCATTTTGTTCTTTTATATATAATAAATTGATATGATTTTCTTTCTTGTTTTGTGTGTGATGGAGTATATAGATTGAATAGTCTTCATCATACGTATACACATTTATAGAAATATTTAGTAATTTTTCGGCTTTTGGGATGTCACTTAGTTTTACAGGATAATTGATGCATTTTAATTTTTTTCTAAGTCTATAACAACATGCTTGTACTTTGGTGGTCGTTGTGGATGTTTTTCAACAGGTTGTAATACAGAAGCAATTGAATACAAGAAACACTTTTAATCTTTGTTCTTTACATTTATGACTGCTTGTTTATTTTTAATCTTATCAGTTAGATCTATGTATGTTGATCCTCTATATGGTGTATATTTGACGATTGCTAGTTGTAAAAAGTTAATATTTAAAAGAGCCCAACCAGAACCTCTAGCTTCGAACTCATCCATTCTTGTTCTTAATCTTTGTTTCATCTTAGTTATTTCTTCTTTTAAATTACTTGATTGATATATTTCTTGGTTTTCAGTGTTAAAATAGAAGTCTTGAGTTTCTTCACCTTTCTTATATGCACAACTTATATGAAGATTAGCTTTCAATTAACTATGTTTACTTAAGCTAATTCGTAATCTGTTTAATATAGCTTTAGATGTTGGAGTAATATATTGTTCGAGTGGATCTTTTGGCTTATAATCTGTTTTAAATCTCCATGTTTCTAATCTTGATTTTAATGCAATTTTTTGACGTTTTACATCGATTGGTATTGATTCAACTTTGATTCTTGGTTCTTCAAAAGTCTCTTGTTTAAATGGAAACAGTTTTCAAGCTTTTTTTCTACCTAATCTCTTAGGTTTTGGTTTTTTCAAAAATGTCTTCTTGAAATGGAAATGTTTGGTTAAAGTTTAATCTGTTTTGCTCATCTTCATGTTCTTTAATACGGTCAATAAGTTCTGCTTTTCTTAATCGGGAATAACATTTTATCCCCTTTCCTTTACATAAGCTTTTCAATTCTATAATTGTATGTTTAATTAAATTATTCATTACTACCTATCGTTTTTTCTTTTCACTGGATTATTTCTAATCATTTTTATTTTTCCTAATACAGCACTTAACATTGTACACTACTGCCATTGCCTACATATATTACATGCTGTATTAGAACATGGCTTTCATGGGAATAACCCATCAAAGTTACTAATGATATAATAAAAGTTAATTCATTTTTATGATTATTACCATAAAAATATTTCACAAAGTTACATGATTAAAATCTAGTTTCTAGATTCTAATTCAAACTCTGTATCACGCCTGCTAAATCTATTATTGTATTCCTTCTTACTCTTGTACTTTAAAAATATTCTCATTTTCTTTAAATCATCATATACTTGCTCCGTACCTTCTTTAAACCTATCTGGAAGTAAAGTTTTCATTTTGTTATTTAAATGTATTAATACTTTTTCTCCAGCTTTGGTTTTAATAATTCTCCAAGATGTAATTTCATATGCTTTGTTTTTCTTCAGCTCAGCAAGTTTAATAGGCTGAAGCTCTTTGTACTTACTTTTATCAGTTAAGTAATATGTAGGCATGGTTTAAACGAGTAGTATATTTATTATAAGATGATTTTTAGAGTTTTAGAGAATATTTTCCATAAAAGATTTACTACAAATTACACTTCTTTACATTTTTAAATTCTTTCTCTAGCCCAGGTTCTTATGGGTTCTAAAACAGGATCATCTTTTATTGAATTTATTAAATCAGTATCATTTCTTAAAATTTCAAGAACAGTATCAAAAACATGTTGCGCATCATCATCATTAAGATAAATAACGTCTTGAACAATTTCGTCAAGATGCTGATGAAGAAATAAGGGTCTAGTCAAAAACCCCACAGCCAAAACCCCCACACTCAAGAAATGTCAAAACGACCACACGATCGGTCATAACCCCCACACAAATGGACAAATCTCCCAAACGCACGAAATCTTCCATATCATCATCATTGTAGTATGTAGGATTAGTAAAGTCTTCCATATCATCATCATTGTTGTATGTAGGATTAGTAAAGTCTTACATATCATCATCAGAATCATTTTCTCGATTTTGAAGTTCTTCTCTACATAGATGGCATGTATTATGATTTCTTAACCAGCGAGATATACAATCCTGACAAAACACATGACCACATCTAGTTTCATACATTCCACGTTTTTGTTCTTGGCAAATAGGGCATTCATCGTTACAGTTTTTTAAGTGTTTTAAATCGAGTACACGTTTACTAGCCATCTCCCATTTTTTTTATCATAATTATTTTTGTTAATCATTTTTATATCTAGTACAACAGCTAATACTCATTATGACTAGAAAATCTCGATGTCTATTAGTATATCGTATTAGGACAGGACACTCATGGGGATAACCCATCAAAGTTAGCAATTCATTTTCACTCTTTACATGGCTTTTATGTAAATAGTTTCATAAAACACCGCTGCGACTTAAGAAGAATCTACTTCATCATAACTTTCGTAACCTTCATAGCCATCATTATCATTATCACTTTCACTATCCCAATTTGATTCTTGTGAGTGTTCTGCACTCTATTTTTCTTTTAATATCAGCTCCTTTTCTTTGAATAATAATTGTTTTTCTAATAGTATTGCTAAGAGTTTAAGATCTTCGTGAATTAGTTTAAGTCTATCATGTAATAAATCAAAATGTTTCTCCATTTTTATTGTATAGAAAATCTTTTTTTAACTTTATTTCGTTACCACCTTGTTTTACTGTGTCAGATGAGTTTCTGAAGTGGTCGAAATCCTGGCAATGGAACGATTTGTTCGTATTAAACAAATTATTCTAGTCATTTTAACTTAAACAATCATTCGTCTATCTTCATTTAAGCACAATCATCATTCATCTTAGCTTAAACACGAGTGGAAAGTTTCGTTCCTATTAAACAAATTATTCTAGTCATCTTAGGTTAAACAATCATTCATCTATCTTCATTTAAACACAATCATCATGGACGGTTTAGATTGTTTTGTTGTTTGAAGAGTAAGTTGTGTTACCCTTATCTCATTCAAACTAGCCTTTTATGGTTATTATTCCATAAAAGACAACATTTATATTTACATTACAACATTACTTTTATCTATCCAATTATTATGTGAATCATCAAATGCTAACCATTTAACGTATACGGTACTATCTTTCTTTCTCAACACCTTCTCCACCAATTATTCATCTTTAGGTTTCGTCTTTAATAGTTCTGGCTCGTAAAATCTACCTTGCACATCTTCTTCTAAATCTTTCATTCTATACGTAGGCGGATTAGATGGAATAACTTCGCTAATAACAAATTCTTCTGTTGACCAATTAGGTGTATATCCTTTCTCAAATAACCCTTTCGATTTACTTATTCGAACATAATCGCCTAATTTGTATTTGGGTTTAACACGCTTATATTCTTTTTGATACACTTTCTCCAATATTGTTCGTTCATTCTTCTTGTTAACTTCTATAGGCTTTAAACCAATTGTTCTATGTACTCTATTATTATATTCACTAACCAATGTTGGCAATATCTCTATCCATTTATGATTCCCTTGTGTTGTAAATTTCTTCCACATGTTTTGTTTAAGTGTTCTATTAAATCTCTCACCAACAGAAGCTTTCTTACCACTATAGGTTGAGTAATGATTAATCTTATTTTCCTCCACCAACTTCTTAAATTCTTTATTGGAAAACTCTTTGCCTTAATCAGTTTGTAAGTTACTAGGTTTTCTCGCTCTTAATATGGATTCAAATGCTTCTGTAACATTCTTACCACTCTTATCTTTAACAGGAACAGCAAACGCATATTTCGAAAACACATCTATAATCGTTAGCAAATACTTATAGCCTTTTTTTTAATTTGGAAACATCTTTTAATACCCCGCTATCTATTTCTACAAGATCAGCTTGCCATAAATCATCTATACCTTTAACAATAACACTTAACCTAGGATAATTTTTTCTGGAAGGTTTGTGAGTTTCTTCTATAATGTCTTCTCTAATACCTTTACCTTCTTCTAATCAATCTTTCTTTTTAACGAATTGAGATTTAGTAACACCACATATAGAACAAATACCTTTCTTAATATATCTTCCATTCTTTGTTTGCTCTATTCTAATGGTATTTTTCTTCGTATCTGTTGATTTCTTGCACTTAACACAATACATCCTATTTATTGTATACAAAATCATTTAAGTTCTTTTCTATGTAGATAATAACAGTTAATAATTGTCCTTCTTGGAAAGCTGAATTTTTATCTGCTTGAAACGTAATTATATCACCATTCTTAACGTCTAAAGGAAAAGTTTCAACCAAAGTATCGTTCAAAAATATATGTAGATAGTATTTATCCAAACTTAATTCCATATGCATTATTTTTCCATTATAGAGAAACTTATAACCATTCGATAGATTAAATATTCTAAAGATTAGGTCTTTAACATTCTTAGTTCTCAATCGCCATAATAGATTTATAGTTTCTTTCTTCATAATGAACATATTTGCTTCTTTGTTTGATTTTTGGAAATCTTCTTTTGTAACAAAATTATCTATATCATTCTTTCTAACAACATTCTCTAACTGCGATGACATTTCTGCTTTGTATTTATTGAATTCTGATATAGGAACCTTTGCACTAAACAAAAGAACTTCTTCCATACATTCTTTCGGAAAAGTGTTAATATCATCTATCTTTATGTATGTGTTTTTTAATGATTTTAATACATTCTCAAATTTCTTTCTACCACTTTCTAATTGACTATTTATTGATTCAAGCTGATGAAAAGTTATTACATCTTGTTGATCAATAGCATCGGCTACGTTAACAAGTCTTTTGTTTTTAAAATCAACCCATGTTGTATTATTTGTTGTGAAAACTTTATCTAGATCACTAAGGTTTCTCAAACTCTTCGCTAATGGTATCATTCTTCCAACTTTTAACATTACCAAAGATATCCATATTTATTATATACAAAATTTATATCTATTAACAGCGAGAAAAACAGTTATACGAGCTCCACCAAAATCAATCAAATCACCATTCTCATCTCGAATTGAAACTTTGAAATTATTAAATTTGTTTTGATATATTGGGAAAAATAACTTTTCTCTAGGCTCGTATATAATTGGTTCTCTAAATTCTGCATTTGTTCTAAACGTCACAATTAAATCTGTTTCGTTGTGTATGGTATCTTTATCTTTTAAAATCATACCTTCTGCTAAATCACAGTGAATATTTATAGTATCAAATGGGTGGAACCTAGGCGGCTTATCTCCAACATGTTTTGAGTTTCTAATTAACTTCTTCTCACTAAAACCCAATACAGTGTTAATGGTATCTAAGGTTATATCACACAACCCGCTAAATATTTTAACTCTGTTTTTCTTTCTATCTTTGATTAATTCAATAAAATCTCCTAAAGTGTGATTAAAACTATCGGTGTATGGAAGAATTGATATAATATGTTCTTCTAATTCTTTTAAATTATATCTGCCAGGTTGAACTATGAGTTGCTTTGATAATTGTTTATCGCTACAAATTTTTTTAACTTATTATTTTTCTCTGTAATGTTTGGAGTTAAGTATGTTGTATAAATTCCTGCAAGAGCTATTTCTAAGTTGTTTTCAAATGGGTAATGCAAAGACATATTTAATACAGATGAATAACCATTTAAATTAAATACTTTCATTTATTATATAATAAATAATAAAATGGATAATTGGGATATTAAAGTAAGGTTAACAGAAAAACCCACAAAGAAAAAGAGGGACGGTGTGTGGTTACCTGATGATATAAGATGTCTAATAGTTGGACCTAGTGGATGCGGAAAAACAACACTAATGATTGATAACTTTTTACTAGCACCAGATTGGCTTAAGTATACAAATGTTTATATCTATTCTAAAAGCCTACATCAACCTAAATACCAACAGCTAATACAACTTTTTCGTGATATACAATGTAATATTAAAGATACAATTGCAATAGTAACAGGAAACAACGAAGAGATTATTCCGTTAGATGACTGCGAGAAAAATTCTGTGGCAGTGTTTGATGATTTCATTTTAGAACAACAAAACCACGTTAGAGAATATTTTACTCGAGGTCAAACTTTCATTTTCAGATAAGGTACAACATGGAATCTTTCACTAGAACGATCTGGTTCACTCCAATATCTAAAGCAGGGAGCAAAATTTCCGGGCCATTGGCGACTAGAAATTTATAGCTGGCCACCAGTGTTTAGTAGGAATGGTTTCTGCCTAAACTCACAGGGCATCGAAGTTTCTGTTCCGCACGAAAATAATTGTCACTGAGAGAGAGAAAACGCAGAGTGTGAAGTCTTCACAACGTTGTAATTCGCCCCTCTTTTCCCACCCTCAATCGAAATGTCCGTCGGACCCTCATAGGTTTAACATTAATTAAAGACATTCTCTGTATCAAATTGTGTATCATTATATTTCATTAGATGAAAATATCATTGTACATTCAAGAAAAACCTTTTTTCTCTTCCTTTTACTGGTGACCTACCCGTCTATGGTGATCTATCGGACTGTGTTTATAATTGTCTCCTTTTTGTGCATGGCATGCACATTCTCTTACAAACTGCATTTTCGTTACAAACATTTTGGTTACAGATTTGGCAAACTTAGTTTTGCTTTCGTGCCTTTTTTACATCACACAAGTAACACCTCCTTTGTCCGTCAGTTGATTTCACTTGAGATATAGATGGTATTGTCTCATTTCGTAGCGAATTCACATTTTATGCAATGCTTTTCGGCAAACCACAAAGAGAACGCCGTAGAATATGCTCAAGCACTAATGACTCCGCAATCTGCATTAGAAAAGTTTCCCTTCTTTTCGCCCTGTTTTTCAGATTCCAATTACATAAGCTGCTACACCAATGACGTCTAAACAGCTCATGAAAAATGCCATCGGCCATCTCTGTCTTTCGTTTGCACTAAAATGCAAGAACCATTTGGTCGAGCGGATTAACCCCTCCTTTCGTTTGGTTATAATATTGGACGATTTCTGGTTTCTTTTCAACGTTGTCCCCTGTGCCCTTGTCGTGAAGCATATTTGATAGTAATAACAAATTTATTTTTCTTAGGAACGTGTATAATCAGTGTACAGTACATTCTTTGGGAAATCCCAATCGTGTAAAATTAACCTCACATGATTTTACATTTAGAAATTCAGGAGGAATGAACTTTTTATTCTTCCTTACTGTCCCTACACACGCCAGTCTATTTCGTAACAGTGTTTTTGCTAAATTTAGATCTGTAAAAAAAGTCGAATGTTACAGTTTTGTTGCTTGCGAAAAAGGGGTTGTGTAAGTTCAGTTCCTACTTTTTCAGAAATATTGTGGACCTTTTAGAACTTGAATCTTCTTTACCGATTTATGGGATGCCTTTTAGAGGGTAAAAGGTTTCACTATCATACACCCACTAAATCATACCATATTGGTCTGGTTTCGATGGAATGTTGACGAAACGGACAACGACCACGATAAGGGACTAACTGTTCATCAACTGTAATGTTATGGTCGGGAAGATAATACCTCAATAAAGACATACACAACTTTTCCCAAACATCCCGAATTGCAGGTAATTTGTCTTTCTGTCCTCTAGATGAACGTGTAACCTTATCTTCAAAACGCGTAAATTTCATGAGAGCAACAAATCTAACTTGTTCCATAATTGCTCTAAAAATGGGCGACCCATACTTTTCACTAAACAGGGTTCGAATATCAGTAAAATTTGATCGAAGATGTCCGACTGAAAGTAGTAACTCACAAAATGCTTTTATTCCAATCTCGTCACAAGATTCCCACTTGTTTGCGATATTATTGTTTTTGTAGTACCTCTCAGCTTTCAAGTTAGTATTTTTCACCACATCCTCAATGACACTACTTGATAAGAACAAATAAGCATCACTCGGAGTTTCAGTATGAGTATTGGCTGGACGTTGCACCTTGTGAAGTTTGGTGCGAATAATATTCTGAGATCTCTCACCTTGGAAAATGAAATGAAATCTTTGAGTTTTACTTCCCACGTTTATGCCGGCTAGGCTAAAGGAGACTGTGATGATAAGAAATGAATGAAAGGATGGAATGAAGAATGTGGGAGGTAACGGGAGAACCCCGAGGAGACCCACGTACACGGTGATTGTCCACCACAAAGTTAACTTGGCAGGAGCAGTGTTTGAACCCGGGACCCCATGCACCAGAGGTGAACGCTCTACCACTGAGCCATCGTAGCCCCAACCTCACCTTGCTGTGGGACCTAGTTCTGATAACCATTCCGTCTGATCTTTAGACTTATAAATATGATACATTTCTTCTTCCGCTGTAGATTTCGATCAATCAATCTCAACACTATCTACGATATCAATCTCGTCAGGAACAATCTCCAGGTCTTCAGACAAATTGTCTTACTCTCCAGAGCTAGGAGAATCACATACGTAATCATAATCCTCATCTCCAGCATTAAGAACATTGCCATCGTCTTCATCCTCTGACTAATCTTGTTCTAAAATTTTTTGAATGTCTTCCGAAGAAAGAAGTGTCATCTTCAAAGATTCACTATATATATATATATATATATATATATATATATATATATATATATATATATATATATATATATATATCTGCTTATGATTATGACATCAAATATGATCCGAAGCTTTCTGGCATCCAGTGGAAAGCTTGGAGTATATAAATGTTTGTTTGCATATATTGTTATTGTAGACTGTTCCCATAATGACCATCGACTTCGATTTTATAAAATTTGAGAGAGAAATTTAACTTTTTATTTTGTGGTCAATTTGAAGGCATTTTATTACAGTGTCATTATGAAACCCATATACATCATCTTACGAATCAATCATTATGGAAGAATTGCATGTGTATGTTGCAGCAGTGGTACCAATCTTTGAAAGCTTCATTTACAACTATTCTTTTTTTTCTTTTTTTAATTGATGTTCTGAGTAGTTTCGCGTTCTGTGTAAATGTGCAATAAGATTCTCTCTCTCTCTCTGTTTCCAGCTACCGGCATAGGCATATGGGAACTACCAGATACACTTTCGTGTGTACATAAATTAGTGAAAAAAAATAGGCGGGAGTGGAGGCGGGGTCGGAGGTATGAAGTATTTATTACGATCACTTAGTGGACCTTACCGTAACATTCCGCACGATAGCTTTTGAACGAATGCGATTTTTTTTAAATTCTGCTTTTTGAAATAGATAAATAGAGTAATTATCTCGAGGGAGTTCGTTAACGGAGATGATTTAGTCAACAGAAAGTGGTGCAAATGAGCCATTTCCGGTTTCAACGTTGATCACTGTAGAGCACATACTGTAATAGATAGCGACAAACGGTTTTCGGCAAACGATTAAACGTTTCAAGCGCAACTCCCATATTCATTCTTAACACTATAGTAAAACCGGAAGTGGTATAAATGAGTCATTTCTGGTTTTATTGTTGATCACTATAGAGCAAAAACGGTAAAAGATAGCAGGAAGCAATTTTCGGCAATCGATAAAGCGTGTCAAGGGTAACTTTCATCTTCATCATTAACATCCAATAAAACCGGAAGCAGTAGAAATTAACTATAATTTCCGACTTCAAATTAATCTACATAGGGAGATAGGGAGAAGCTGTTTTGGGGAATCAGTTTAGCGTTGTGGGAATAAGTATCGTCTCCTCTCTTAAACTTCTAAATAAACCGGGAATGGCAAAACCCAACTACTTCCGGTTTTAGTGTTGACCACAATAGATTAGAAACCGTAATAAATAACGAGAAGCGGTTTTCAGTAATCAATTAAGTGTTCCAAGAATTTTCTAATTCGACTTTAATCTTTCTACTCAAACCGGAAGTGACAGAAATCAATCACTTCCAGTTTAAGCATTGAGTGTTATAGAATATATAACGAGAAGGGAATAGAATGGAAAATTTATTAAGTGCCCAAGGGTGTGTTCCATCTCGACAGTAATCACTCTACTCAACTAGGAAGTGAAAAAAAATATACTACAACTTCTGGTTTCCAAATCAATTGAGAAAATATTACGTAAATCTTTACTGTTTTTACTATTAGGATTACGTAGTGAAACTTGTAACATCATAATGTTTGTACATACGTCCGTCCGTTACTCCGTACGATGACATTTGGACGGATGCGAATTTTTAAATTGTTTTTGCAATAGAAAGATACAATGATTATCTCCAGGGAGTTCTTTAATAGAGAAGATTCACCAACCGGAAGTGGTAGAAATAAGTCATTTCCGGTTTTAATGTTGATCATTATAGAACAAAAACGGTAATAGATATGGAAAAGCGGTTCTTGACAATCGATTACACGTTTCATAGCCAACTCTCATCTTCATTCTTAATAGTCTAATAAAACCGGAAGAGGTACGAATGAGCCATCGAGAATGGACAATCGAAAAAGCGTTTCAAGAATAATCTACGTCTTCACCCTTAACACTCTAGTAAAACATGAACTGGTACAAATAAATCATTTCCGGTTTTAACGTTGATCACTATAGAGAGAAAAGGGTAATAGAGAATAAGAGGTAGTTTTCGGCAATCGATAAATAGTTTCAAGAATAACTTTCTTCTTCATAATTAACACCTTTGTGAAAAAGATGTGGCAGAAATTACCTATAACTTCCGGTTTCAATTTAATCTATATAGTGCAGAAACTATAAGCTATAGAAACTGTTTTTGGGAACTAATTTAGCGTTGTAAGCCCAGGTACCATCTCTATTAAACTTCTAATCGAACCGGAAGTAGCAAAACCCAACTACTTCCGGTTTTAGTGTTGATTGGTATAGATTAGAAACTAAGTAGCGATAAGCTGTTTTCTGTAATCAATTAAGTGTCCCAAGAATATGTTATATCTCGACTCTAATCTTTCTACTAAAACTTGAAGTGGTAGAAATCAATCGCTTCCGGTTATAACATTGGGCGTTATAGAATGGATAGCGAGAAGGCTTTTTTTGGTAATTCATTAAGTGCTCCAAGAGTATATTCCATCTCGGCAGTGATCCCTGTACTCAAATCGGAAGTGAAATAAATATACTAGAGCTTCTGGTTCCCAAACCACTACACAAAATATAACATGATCCTCTTTAAGATTTTATTATTATTAGGATCACGTAGTGCAACTTGTAATATTGTAATGTTAGTACGTACGTACATACATACGTCCGTTACTTCGAAAGATAACATTTGAAAGGATGCGAATTATTATTATTATTATTATTATTATTATTATTATTATTATTATTATTATTATTATTATTATTATTATTATTATTATTATTATTATTATTTTCAATAAGTAGATAGTGTGATTTTCTCCAGAGTTCATTAATAGAGGTGATTCGACAAACAAAATGGTAGAAAAGATTTTTTCAGGTTTTAACGTTGATCAATAAAAAACAAAAACGATAATGGATAGCGAAAATCAGTTCTGGGCAATCGATTATACGTTTCAAGGGAATCTCTATTCTTATTCTTAACATTCTAGTAGAACTGAAAATGGTAGAAATGAGCAAAAACGATAATAGATAACGAGAAGATGTTTTTGGCAATCAATTAAAGTTTTCAAGTATAACCTTCTTCACATTTAACAAGCTAGTAAATTCTGAAAGTAACAGAATTGAGCCATTTCCTGTTTCAACGTTGGTCACTATAGAACGAAAACGATAATAGATAGTAAGAAGCAGTTTTCGGCAATCGATAAAGCGTTCCAGGAGTAACTTTCATCTTCGTACTTAACACCCTAGTAAAAAGGAAGTGTAGAAATCACCTATAACTTCCGGTTTCAATTTAATTTACATAGAGCATAAACTATAAGATATAGGGAGAAGAAGTTTTATGGAATCAATTTAACGTTGTGGGAACAGGTAAGTTATTACCTCTCTGAAACTCCAAACCGGAAGTAGCAAAATCCAACTACTTCCGGTTTTAGTGTTGATCGCAATAGATTAGAAAAGATAACAGATACGGAGAAGCGGTTTTCTATAATCATTTAGTGTCCCAAGAATATGTTCTATCTCAACTCTAACCTTTATACTAAAAGCAGAAGTGGCATATATCAATCACTTCCGGTTATAAATTGAGTGTTATAGATTGGAGAGCTAGAAGGGATTTTATGTAATTCATTAAGTACCGCATGAGTGTATCCCATCTCGACAGTAATCTCTGTATTAATACCAGAAAGGAAAGAAATACGATACAAATTCCGGTATCCATATTAATAGAGAACATATTACGTCATCCTCTTTACGGTTTTTACTAGCGTTTATTTTTAAATTAAATACTAGCCGGATGTTTACTAAATTTTGTGAGCCACTAGCCCATTCCCTAAGGAATACGTACTGGCATATTCTGTGGTCAAACTCGGCCAAGAACAGCGTGAACGCGGGTTGCATTTCATACCTTATTTCTCGATAACTACTTAATTAGCCAGCAGAATTTTCTTGATAACTATTGGCCGAATCGGAACAAAATTCGGTGGTGGACAGCCTTCAACCTAATTAAGATCTCTACATTTGCTGGTCGAGTTTGGCCAAGTTTTGGGCTTGATTTGCGTGTGGTAATTTATTTCTCGGTAATCTCTTGTCAGTTCCAATCTAAAGGATTTGCCATTACAGAAAGCCGCTCGTAACTATTTATCGATTTTGCTTTATAGTGTTCAACGTAAAACCGGAAATGGTTTATTTCTACCACTTTCGGTTGGTAACGAAAGGAGATGTAAAATATTCTTGGAATGCTTAATCGATTGCCGAAAACCGTTTTTGTTTTATAGTGATCAACGTTAAAATTTGGAAAAGGTTGATTTCTACCACTTTCGGTTTATGGATCACTTCAATTAACTAGCTCCTCCGAAATAATTACTCTACCCATTGTTTGCAAATAAATAAATAAATAAATAAATAAAATAAAATAAAAATGTCCTTTCTTTCAAGAGCTATCGTGCGCAGTAACTTAGTCGCAACAGCTATCGTGGTCTATTATTATTATTATTATTATTATTATTATTATTATTATTATTATTATTATTATTATTATTATTATTATTATTATTATTATTAAGTATTCTACCTGTTGGCAGGTACTGGGACTAATGGGAGATGTGAGTGTGATTGTGTGTTTTCTTAGGTTCTGGTCTGGAAATTCTTCTTTCACCTTTCTCTGTCTTCGGCTTCCTCTTTTTATTCAAAATATTTGATACCATTTTTCAAATCATCGACCAATTGCATTCTTCTTCTTACTATTCCTTTCTTACCTTTCATCTCTTAATTTCAACTTTTCTCTTCCCCAGTGGGTTGAGAAAAGCTAATACGTTTTAATCTGGTTCCTTATAATTATTACCAGACTGCAGTTTCCTCTATCTATTTTTGAATACTAGTTTTAAGAAATTGAATTATTATTATTATTATTATTATTATTATTATTATTATTATTATTATTATTATTATTATTATTATTATTATTATTATTATTATTATTATTATTATTGCCTCTATGTTCTGTTATTCTTTTAACTGTTAGAGGAAAGGTTCATTTTTCTGCAGCCTCACTTTATCTATAATGCTACTTCGGTGTTATACTTAATGTTTAGTTAACTCAAGAAAAAGCCGATCTAGTTGTGTGAATCCTCCATTTCATGTTAATCTTCGGTGAACATTTAGTACTGTTGAGCGAGGTAATTTAACAGAAGTACAATGTTCTTATAGAGTATTCGTTGTAGTGTTATAAAGTAGGAAATGATACAGGACGCTGTGTTTTCTAAATTAAAGTTTTGGGATCCTCTAGGGCAATTGTTCCAACATTTTTAACAAGCGCCGAGATTCTTAAACCCTACATACTTCACGAATACATCATTCGCGATGTCTTTGACCGTTTCTGCAATTTTAGTTGCACCATTGTATTCTCAAATCATCAGTAATAGCAACAAAAATAATAACAATAATAATAACCTATACTATATATAAGACAATATATGTGAGTTACTCATTATTGACCAAGCCATAATGCTATAATTACCAAAAATACTCTTTTTGACGAAAGCAAGGGATAAAGAAGGATTTTTGGAAATGTGTATCCTTAGGGGCGTAAATAAGATAGTGTATCTTGCTAATCCCTGAGGTAAGGAAGATGAAACTAGGCAAATAAACTAACCATTAAAAATAACTGAATATATTTCTCACAGTTTCTGAAAATTCCGCACCTAAACAAGAAAGGAGTAATTCGTATAACATTAATTTTTCAACTGTATTTTATTTCATTTTATTTTTATAAAATGATAAATGTCATCATCATAGGTATTCTGCCTTTATTGGCAGGTCACTTGCCGCAGCTGAGAAGCTTCCATGCTCCACGGTCCTCCGCTAACCTCTTCGTCTTCGCGTATGATCCTTCTGTTTTTATATAATCCATTAATTGTAGTCTCCTTCGTCCCCTCCCTCTCTTTCCCGCCACATTTCGAAGGCTTCCAGTCGATTTTCATCACCTTTACGTAATGTCCACGTTTCCGCCCCATACAGTACAACACTCCACACGAAGCATTTTATGAGTTTTTTTCTCAACTCTTTATTCAAGGTCCCACAAAACAGACTTTCCTTCCTCCTAAAGGCTTCTTTCGCCATTCCTATCCTTGCTTTTATTTCAAGTTCGCACTTCATGTTATTACTAAGAATACTACCCAGATATCGAAAACTATTCACTTGTTCTATTTTCTTCCTTCCTACTTTTATATTTGACACAGACCCTTTCGTTCCAATCACCATGGCTTTTGTCTTTCTAACATTTATTTTCATCCCATATTCTTCAAAGCCCTTTCTCATTTTTTCTAACATTTTATTGATTTTCTTTTCAGATTCTGCAACAAGCGCCATATCGTCTGCAAATCTTATGCATTTAATCATTCTACCTCCTACCGAAATGCCATCATCATCATGTAAACTTTTCTTCACTATCTCTTCTAGATAGACATTAAATAGTGTTGGCGAGAGGCAGCATCCTTGTTGAACTCCCCTTCCAATTGCACTCTCTTCCGTCAGCTCTTCCCCTATCCTAACACTTACTTGTTGGTTAATGTATAAGTTTCTTATTAGTCTTCTATCTTTCCATTCCAACCTTATCTTCGTTAGAACTCCCAACAACAATTCCCAATTCACGCGGTCGAAAGCCTTTTCTAGATCAATAAATATAACATACACCTCTTTCCCTTTTTCTATAAATCTTTCTCCGATCTCCCTTAATAATCCAATTGCATCTCTTGTGCCCTTGTCTCTTCTGAACCCGAACTGCTCCTCCTCAACTTCTTTATTTGTTATTTCATATAACCTTCTGTTCAGTATTCGGAGCAGAATTTTAGCTGCATTTGATATGAGACTAATAGTTCTATAATCTTCACATCTCTTTGGGTTCGATTTCTTAGCCATTGGTATCACGATCGTTTTCAGAAAGTCTTTTGGCCATTGTCGTGTTTCATATATTTCATTGCATAATCGGAACAATTCTTTCTTTCCCTTGTCTCCTATATTTTTAATGAATTCGATTGGTATGTTATCTATTCAGGTTGCCTTTCCATTTCTAATCTCGGATATAGCCTTTTCAAACTCACCCCTAAGAATACTAAATTCTTTATCATCCTCGCCTACTTCATTTTCTACTTCAACATTTAGGCTACACGGTCTATCTCTACTCTCATATAAGTCTTCAACGTATTCTTTCCATCTTCCTATGACCTCATTTCTCTCGCTGACTACCTTCCCATTCTTATTTTCTACTGCCATCATAATACCCTCTTGATAAATGTAAGAATTCTTTATATTGGAGACGTGAAGTTTCAAAATTAAACTAAAGTAGAAACGAACCAATACATGTTTAGGTTTTCCGAAAATTCTGTCCTAAGATGAGAATGGAGAATAGTGTCTACCTATTAAAATTTCTGCATTTGCTTATGTTTGAGGTGTGAAATTTGGCTTTGATTTCTTAACTATAAATAATTGAACGTATGTTTCCGGAAATTCCCCTCTTAAAGATGGAGAAAAGACACGATTTCTATAATATTAAAATTTACCACTGTTTATTCAGAAAATATCATGAAATGTGAAATTCGCTTAAATTTGTAATGTAAAATTTCGTAAACCAACTCTGAACTAAAAAGAATGGAATATGTATTTCAGAGTTTTCGAAATTCTCCTTTTAAGCAGAAGGAGGGAGGAATTAATTTACTTATTTCTCGACATTCAAATCGGCGTTCGCTGTCTCATCATCATAGAATGTTCGAGGAGAATTACTGAACATATTTAGAACTACTCTAGAGCATGGTTTCATCATATCACTTTCACTGAAATGCGTATCCTAAGGGGAGGGGTCAAGGTCTAAAATATTTGCTAAAAATACAGTATCTTTCAAATCTCTCATGTATGAAGATGTGATTTAATATAAAAACCAAGTAGACACGCAACCCAGCGTTCTAAGAAATTCCACTTCCGTCTCATCTCATGAAAAATGATTGGGAATTTTAGATCATAGTTAGCACTTGGCTGAAGCCATTTCTTAATCATGTCAGTTTCATTAAAATTTGTATCCTAAGAGGGTGGAGAAGTTACTATATACGGCGAAAATTAAATATCTTCCAAGCAAAGGAGATGAAACTAGGTATATAACTTTTTACTTAACGAGGTCATCATGTGGACATTCCCCAGCGTTTTCGAAAATTCTGCTTCGAAAAGAGGTTACAGTGTGGCAAAGTGTTTGAAACGTCTGAAATGAATTTTTAAATATATTTAGCATGTGGGACATTTCTATTTTATCAACTCACTTCGAAATAAAAGAATCGTAAAAGCAGAAAAGAATTTAGATTTCTTGCAAAGAATAAATACTGCATCGAATGAAACACATTTTTGAACATGGTCGAGCTAGGGGTTTTATTTCACTTTTGTTCAAATAAGTTACGTAATGGGGAAAGAGTGATCAAATATAACTTTCAAATATTTCCCATAAACCTATTCTACCCGTACCAGTAGCGTAGCGTGGTATTCCGAAATGGGGATGCCAAAGTTAGTCACTTGTGCGATACAATACTACTAAAATCAGCAATACATAGCTATACTGATGGGAAATATATGGTTATTAAAAAAATTAAGTGGGAGGCCCCCTAATTGGTGGCCTAGTGGGATATACAGAAGCAAATGCGTCGATTACGTTAGAAGCCAATAAGCAATTGTCTCAGCTCCTTCTTACCACTACCATGTGACAAGAAAGCTCGGCCCCGCTGTTGTATGAACATTGTTTCCAGTATAGTTCCCTTTTTTTATTTCTCGTAGGCAACTTCTTTCTCCGCATACCGTACTTCAATCTCGTTCTTTAAAAAGTCGCCCCTAGAAATTTGTCATCTTGAGTCCGGAACTCAGACGCCCATTCGTGAATATGGACCTGAGTGTATACGTATATCATTTGAAGATGCAAATAGAAAGCACTTAAACCAACTCAGAGGGCCTGTTTCTGTGTATGTATTTCGTTGTCAGATATCCAGACACTGAAGGCAGGGGCGCAAATCTGTCTTCAACATTTGGGGAAAGGGGAAGGACCGTTCCTATTTTTTTTAAAGCGATGTTCAAAATATTTATGAAGTTGAAAAACAATGCTGTGGAGGATCAGAGGACCAGAGTTGTCTTCAACATTGGGAGGAGGGCAGATTTGAGGCTTATTCCGGGGGGAGGGGAGATGAGATTCATATTACGGTAGATGAATTTGATTTATGAGGTGAATCTGTTGTATTTTATATACCAGGGGATGTAGATGAAATTGTGATACGTATCAGTACCGTGAACACATTCTGAAATCTGAATAAATGCATATTTATAATTGATATGTTTCTATTTACGCATCCACAATGATCCACATTAAAATTTTAGGACACTTGTTTTGTAATAATATATATCATGACTTCCCCAAAACTATGAAAGAAAGTCAACTATCTATGGCGCAACAATACTCTTATTTGACCAAAATTATGATGATCGCAATAGCATTATAGGAATCTTTACAGGAATTAAACAAGTAGCTGCAAGTAGACTAACAATAATTAATGACAATGAAATATTAAAGAATACGATTCTTTTTTAAAAATAAAACAATTCAAGGGACATCAATTTCATCTTGCTTTCCTTTGTAGCAGTTGGATACAAATCATCACAATTTCAAATCGGATAGTTGGGGGGCGAACAGTCTCCCTGCTCCAAGATTGGAGGGGACATGTCCTCCTCATCTCCCCGGAATACGTGCCAGTGACTGAAGGTCCCAAGAAATCCTTACGAGGGGCAAGGAGTACTGGCTTTCTTGGTCTACCAGATCGATGACCATGATTCTACTGAATGCTTTATATTTATGCTTGTGTGTGTGAGCTCCCTCGAAGAGTTTCTGGCCACGACACTGGACGTACTATGTATTTATGATGAAGATTAATAATTTGCCTTTAATTACGATTACAATTACGATGCATTTAATTACGATTAAAGCATAACTATTTTTATACTATTATTTACATAACCGGCATGCTTCAAAAAGACATTGAATTAACCACTTTTGTTTTGTTCTATCTCCTTGATGTTAGCGCTCGTACGTTCTGTACAGAAACTATAACTTAGTTCAAGATATATAGAGTTGGAAATACTTGAATACGCCAGCGCATATCTAAAGCAAAATGTAGAGTTGCAAGGGATGAAGAGAGTAGTAGTTGGGCATGCGCATTCGACAGAAAGCAGACGAAAACCACGTTGCTTGCAGTAGGCCTGGATGCCCAAGGAACATAGCATACGACAAGAGGAAAGAGAGAAAATGTGCATCTGAGTGATGCGCATGCGTAGGTTCCACCTGTCAAAGTAAGGCGAGAGAGGACATCCAGAAGATTGCAGTGGAAATAATTGTGATAATAATTACAAGCAAACAATTTATATACAATGAAATACATATTTTTCTTATTAACAGCGGATGCCGGGCATAGCGGCGTTCCCTTACGCTACGCCGCTGACCCGTACGAAGAACGGGCTTGCATATAATAATAGTAAATAATAATAGCCATATTCTCACAAATTTATATTTATTTCCAGCAAGATTGCTGCTAGCATTGTAGTGCAGTGGAATATTATATTTTACCAGTTTTGTCAATGAAACCACAGTTCCTACACAATAGTTATTTCGTGTTTAAATATTTAATTTAATGTTTGTTACAACATTCGTAATATTTGTAATTTTAAATTTAGTTCTGTCAGAGACTCGCACCCCTAGATTAGGAGCCACTGTTCTAGGGACTGCCTAGAAACTTTGAATTTACACCTACATAGGATTTGT
Organism: Thermobia domestica; assembly: GCF_964235325.1. NCBI lineage: Eukaryota > Metazoa > Arthropoda > Insecta > Zygentoma > Lepismatidae > Thermobia > Thermobia domestica. Next base: position 155,076,845 of record NC_137456.1, on the reverse strand, counting down.
GACGTGGTGTACCACTAAGAAAATTTTTTGAAAATTCACGAAAAGAGGAGGAATTGTGGTGAGAGTTATTTTAATAAGATACCCTCATCTCCGAAACGTATAGGACTGGGAACTTAAAATTTGGTATTTGGATTTCCAATTTAAAATAATTTAACACGTGTTTCAGCATTTCTTTTATCTCTTAGTAAAAAAGGAGAAGGAAAAGGTGAGAGTAGGAATTATTACTCATATAATAGCATATCGGTATCTCAGAATCTCTGAAAGTTACAAACATGAAATTTGGCTTTAGGACTTCTCATTTAAAACAAAATCACTTAAAGACAGTAAACAGGACCACCCAATATTTTTCAATTAAAATTGAAACCAGAAGTTGTAGTAGATATCTACCACTTAGTGTTATTTACTTGTGATTATAGTGGAGATGGAATATATTCTAGGGACGCTTAACCGAATACAAAAACCGTGCCTATCTATTGCCGTTTGTTATATACAGTCTTGTTCAAGAAAACTTTGCCACTCATCTCTCTTTGAAAAGGCCTGTGGTCTTACCTATAGTTAGAATTAAATCAAATAAATGTGAATTTTGTTTGGTCGATTAAAAAGTTTATTAAGAGCCACAGCATTATAATTTCCTTTTGCGGTTGCAAGAATATCATCTTTCATAGCAGGGTGAGTGGTCAAGATTTCTTGAACAAGACTGTACAACGATGAACGTTAAAACCGGAAGTGGTTGATTTCTAATAATTACGTTTGATTACAGGGTAAAAGAAGAGATGGTAACTATTTTAAGAACGCTAACTCATTAAAAAAAAACTCTTCTCGCTGTCTCTTATAGGTCATGTTCTATGTATATTACATTGAACCTGGAAGTCATATTGGATTACCACGGTGTCTATCGGTTACGAAAAGGATTAAAGAAAGTCATGAAATCAGAAAATGGTCATGAAAGTCAAGAAAGTTTGCTTTTGGGTCACGATTCATTTTATCTGTACAAATATAAGTATATACTTGTAAATGTTGTTCTATAAAATGTCAAAATTCACCACCAAAAACTGAAATGGTTTTAGACGCTAACAAATCACAAGTAAAGCACGCTTCTATCACGTGCGTGAAAATTGGCTCAAGTCGCACTCAAATTCGCTTTTGAGAATGTTACTAAATTTAATGGTTTGTTAAAGAAAAGGTCATGAAAATTCATTTTGGAATTTTAGTAGACACCCTGTCATTTCTGATTTTATTAGAGTGTTATGGAAAGACAAAATGAATTCTTGGGATGCTCCGTCGATTGTCCAAAACAGCTTCTCGCTATCTATTACAGCTTTTGCTCCACAGTAATGAAAAATAAACCGAAAATTGTTGATTTCTACCGCTTCTAGTTTTATCAGTGTTAAGGATAGAAATGACAGGTGTTCTTGGAATCTTTTAGTCGATTTCCCAAAACTGCTTCTCGCTATATATTACCGTTTTTCCCCATTCAATGTTAAAGCGGGAACTTCTTTATTTCTGCCACTTTCTATTTCAATACAGTATTAAGGATGGAGTTGAAAGGTATTCTTGGGATGCTAAATCGACTGCCTTAAACCGTTTCTTGCTAACTATTACCCTTTTTGGTTTACAGGATCAACATTAAAAGCAAAAATGGTTGATTTCTACCACTCCTGGTTTCTGATCCACAACCTCCTGGTTTATGATCCTTTACTAACGAACGCTTTCGAGATAATTACTTTAGCTATCAATTGCAAAAAACAGAAGTCAAATTCAGTTTCGTTCAAGAGTTTCGTGCGGAGTAACGGACGGGATGGACCAAAGTACTAACTGTACAATATTATTATAAATCTTACTCTGTAATCCCAATAATTAGATACATATTTCAGCGTTTTTGATTGTGATCTAGAAGGGAAGAAAAGGGTTTGTAAGAGAATAAAGTTGGATATTACAATTATTATTATACTAAGATGTTTATATCTCGGGATCCCGTAAAGTTGAAGACATGAAGTCAACGCCTGTATTTGGAAGTCAACGCCTGTGGGAGTATCACCATTATCTCAGTGACCGCGAAAACTATGGATTTGATACTAATATCGGTCATTTTGGGACATTTTTTACATCGCCCCCCGCTGACTCCCGGACCGCATACTTGCAAGTCATCGCTAATGGAAGTGTCACCATTGATTTCAGCGACCGCGAAAACTATGGATTTGACACTAATATCGGTCATTTTGAATTACTTTTGTATGTCTTGGTATCTCACCCCCTCCGGTGATCCCCGGCCCGGAGCCGAATAGCGTGAATTTGGAAATTAATGCGACTGGAGTTTCACCATTGATTTCAGCGACCGCGAAAATAAGAATTCCACACTAATAGCTCAAGTGGTAGAGCGTTGGCTTCGCATTCGGGAGGTCGTGGCTTCGAATCCCGCTGCCTACCATCCTGACTGAAGTTTTCCAGGGTTTCCCTCAGTCCTACCAGGCAAATGCAGGGATGGCACCTACTAAACTGGCCCTGGGCGATACCTTCCCAAATCCTTTCCATTGTTAATGTTGTTGGATATCCAATGCAAAATGGCCTCTGAGCTGTATCTGGTGATTGTTATATAAATAAATAGTAAAATATCGGTCATTTTCTACTACCTTTACATGTCCCGGTAAACGCCCCCCTGAGACCCCCTGGTTAGAATTTCGACAAAAACGTTTACTCTGGTCTGGAGCCTTGACCAAGGTATTCGTGACTAAAATTTGGTAACGCTCGGTCAATTTGTCTGGTTCCCAAGCCGGTCCGGTAAAAGACCCCTGAGACCCCACTGCTTCGAAATTTGAAAAAATCGCTGCGTCTTGATCTGGGGCCTGGGCCAAGGTACCCCTGACCAAAATTTGGTAACTCTCGGTCCACTCGTCTGGTTCCCAGGCCGCACACAAAAAGACAGAGACAAACACAAAAAACAAACTCTTTATTTTATTTATATTAAAAGATAGTTTACAAGACAGTATTCAGTATGTACTTTTTATAATAATTGAGGTCATAACGAAAGGAAAATTGTTATATTTTAATAAACAGGAGAAGGAGGTAAATATTGCAAAATCTTTTTCAATACTTTTTTTTATTATTTTGCTCGAAATGTCTTCATAGTTTGTTATTAAAATACTTGCCAACATATCCTCATTTTATTGTCCTAACAAACCAATATATATTGATAGTAAAACAGTTTAGATTGATAGAGGTACTGGGTCTTCAGAATTTCATGTCACTCCCCCTCACCGTGACGAAATGTTGGCTAAACGAACCAATATATGTTCCAGTAAAAGAGTTTAGAGTGATGATGACCACAGTATTTCATGTCACGGACCCCCCCCCCCTTCACGAAATCCTGGCTACGTGCCTGCAACACTGTCAGAAGCTACGTCCTCGACTAATATACATTTACAAGTACAGCTTTTATTTTCGTTTCTTTTTTTCAACAGTTAACTAATTTAAAACCGTATTATAATTCAAAGTACTTATCATATTTTTAACGCAAACAAGAATATGTAGTTAACTTCTTAAATACTTCCCTCCGCAGGAACTCGTTCAGCGCGTGCAACAAGCAAAAACAACATGCTTGGCGTCTCACAAATGACAAAGGACAAAAAAGAAAAGCAAAAGCAGCACAGCAGTGCGTTATCGCAGTCAGAGCTGACAACATAGTTTCGGTCGTCACATACGCCAATAGACCTACATGCGGTATTCAAGAGTTATACAGTTGCAATATACGTTGTGCCCAGTAGCGCTACAGGCGGAATGTGCACGAACTACAAATGAATATGTTTCTTACAAGTATCAATCACTGTTGAACCCTCTTTACATTCTACACATCCTTTTTTCTCCCACTTTTTGATCTTGACAAGCAGAAGTACCAGGCTTTCCGAGTTCACAACCATAAACTGTTTGTGTACAGAGTACGTTTTCAGTTCTTCGAATGACTCTGCGCGCGAAGAACAGGAGTGATGGTCGGGCTACCGAATACGGCAGCCAGAAACACCCGGTTGCAACTTTAAATGTAAGATACAAATATAGAGCCTTGACAATGTCGTGAGGATGTATATATACTGCTAAACACTAGAGCGAAAAAACTGAATCGCAAAAAGCGTTTTGTAGCAAAACCGAAGCAAACGGAAGACGGAATATACGAACAACACTCCTGACTATCAAGAATACTACACAGATAGCGCCACAACGTTGTCAGGTCTTAAACAATACCGTTTTGGCATTCACAAAGAAAATTACATTTAGGCTGCACATAATATCAACTTACCTGTCCAGGTACTATTGTTCTAATTTATTTTTGTACATATCGTTCTTTATTATTCCTTGTGTAATCCTGCATTGTGTGCAGTTGTATATTGCTATAGAGCTTTCAGTAAAAGTTTAGAGATTTTAGTGTATTGTCTTTTGACAAGTTACACATTGTTTCTATTGAATTCATGTAATTTTATTATTAGTAGTAGTGTACATTGGTTACTACCAGCCCACTTTTTCCTCCTACCAGTACTTTTGGCAAATATTATTTAACACTTTAGGATGGCACAAAGTGAGATTGAGTATTGTCTTTGGGCAGGCTTTTATGACATTTAAAATCATAAAAACTTACATCTAAAAACTCTATAACATAAATAAATTTTCAAAGTAAAAAGCAGCAAAACCTGTGCACAGGTGGACCTGAGAGGACTTACGTCTTTCTCCTATTTGCTTCTTTGGTTTTGCTTTTGGCTGCTCTCAGGCTCCTTTTTCTGTTTGTTTCTCTTTCTGTTGCTTCTGCTGCTTCTGCTGCTGCTTCTGTTGTGCCTCCGTTTTCCTTTCACGACTAGCGCTAGTCTCCATTCACATCAACTCCCTCTGATCTGTTTGGCTTGTAGAGGAGATAGTTAAAATCCTTCTTCTGGCTTGAAGGCGATTCGAACCTGCGACGTCGACCACGCCGATAACTACTCACAGCTGGCCAGACCATGAGCGAGCACGCTCGGCTAACACGTACTCAAGGAAATCAAGTGAAAATCGGTCCTTATATGTGAACAAATACTTCTACAAGCAATGCCTCTATTAGCAAAGTGATAAACTAAATGATATGCTACGCCATCTATTAAGTAAGTGAGTAACTGCTTGAATATGTTAACCTAGCCTGCAAATTTAGATTAAGCATCAATGTTCAAAAAGAAAAAAAAATGTCAGTGTTCCCAACCCACTTATCAAATATTATAGTGTTCACCCCAAATATTTTAAGAGGATAGTTTTACCCCTCCATAGTTAAAATGCGCTAACTCATCAAATAAAAAAGTTGGCAAATTTCTGAAAAAAATTATGAGTGCAACACTGCAAAAAATAAAAATTCAGATAATTGAAAATAAAAAATACTAGCATAATCTACATAAAAGGGTAAGACTTTTTTAAAGAATAACATTTTCCCGAAAACTCAAAACAAAACCCGTAAAAAATTCTCGAAATATTGAATTTGTTATTTCTCCGTTGTTTATTAGCCAATTTTCAAAATTCAAACGGCAATCAATAGAGAAATAAAATTACTATCTTTTGAATGTTTTGTAGGCTGCATAACTCTAAGGATATTATTACAAGAACTCAAATAACTCCCTTATTTATACATGTATCTTTAAAATTCAAATGACATTGCGTTCTATATGTCTAAGGGTCTTAGTTTTATAGCTTTATAATCATAAAACTCTTAAAATCAATTAACTATAATTTAAAACATACTTAAAATTACAAGTTTGGATACTGATAATGGAATCTTCTGTTAACCTCGTTCTCTATGGGAAACAATGACTTCTTAAACTCAGTCCATTGGTCATAATTCAAGCTGAATAGGCAACCGTTAATATCAAAAACTACTTCCGTTTTGGTTTGCTCATATTTTACAATTACATTGAAATTATTAGTATGAATGAACTTCTTTTGGGAATCCATACTAACCACTCCATTTTTTACTTTAGAAAAAATTTTTAAATCATTTTTTTACTTCTTAGAATCATTTTTAAAGAACTGTTGATGTATTTTGTAACCATTAGAAAGATCTTTCATTCCAACATACCTCATAAACAGTTTCTTAGTTTTCATCTCTTTTAAAACTTGACCAGTATCTTCATTATATCTCTGTGATAATAAGGTTTTGTATTTCTCATTTAGATGTACTAATACCCTTTCCCCAGTGTATTTTGTTTGTATCAATTTCCATGAGGTTATTTCTTATGATTTTCCTTCTTCCAGATCTTACAATTTAACAAGCTTTAAAATGTTAATATTGTTTTTCTTGTTTAATTGTGAGGCCATTTCTCATTTATTGCATAAAACTTTTGAAAATCTATTCATTTTTGTAGTGATCTTATCTCGTTATATATATAGTTAATTTTATCAACAATGTCTTTTATATATTCGTCTGTTAATTCTCCATTCATTACTTTAATAACATTTAGCTCATCCTTAAACATAACTATTTGAGAAACCTTATTTTTATAATACTCTTTCTTCGAAGCTATATTAAATCGTGTTGATAAACCAGTGATAACGGCAGAAGCAGATCCAAATACTGATGTAACAATTGAATAGACTGTAACAGGAATAAATATATTTATAAACCCCGTTGAAGCAGAAAGTCGTATCGAAAATGCAATAAGAGTAACATAAATACATTTTAACCTCTTAAATTTCCTCTTATTTTTTGCTAGTAAGTTTCGGAGTGTTAATATTGTATTCTCAATTAATGCAATTAGATTCTCTCGTGGAATGTTATCTGGAATATTCATTTTATTAAATAAGTTTTTATGGTCATTTTTTAAATTATCGGTTTCATTAAATAAGCAAAGTGGAACGTTTCGTTCTTATTAAACACAATTCATCATTCATCTTAACTTAAACACAAGTGAAGCGTTTCGTTCTTATTAAACACAATTCATCATTCATCTTAACTTAAACACAAGTGGAAAGTTTCGTTCTTATTAAACACAATTCATCATTCAACTTAACTTAAACACAAGTGGAACGTTTCGTTCTTATTACACACAATTCATCATTCATCTTAGCTTAAAAACAAGTGGAACAATTCGTTCCGTTTTGTACGGTTTGGATCACAATCTGTTTATCTTCTTGGTCTATATATCAGTTTTTATGATAATTACCACAAAAATACTTTACGAACTAAAAAACATCTAATCGCATTTAAATTTTCTCAATCATCTTTTCTTTTTGAACATCATATTCAAGGTTTTTCTTCCCAATCATTACAACATAACAAATCGTTTTATCTGATACATCGCTTTCAAAATTAACAGTCAATTTCAAATTAGTTTTGTCATTTACAGTTACTGATTTATGCTTGCTTGTGTTAATTACGAACATGGGTCTATTTTCTAAAAACTCTTTAGGATAATAAAACATCTCTGTGTTTAAATTGTAACTCTCTTGTATATCGTATACATTTCGTAAGCTTAGAGATATTTATGCTTTTCAAAATCTAAGTTCAAAGATTCTAAAGGAAAAGACTCATTTCTAGAATTACGAAAATGGATATTCTGTATTTTATAATGATCAAAATAGCTTGAATCTCTTTCTTAGTTATCATTCCTATCAGTTTGGAAAAATGCAATCACAAAATTAGGCATATCAAATTCACTTGAGTTAAATTGTGTGGTTAGATCGAATTCTAAATATTTGCCTGTAACTGATTTTTGTAAACATTGATATATGTTGAAGGAAATAGGAATCTTACCTATTTTAACATGTTAGTTCTTAACAAGGTAGCATAGTAAGGTTCATAATTAACAATAGGCATTCTCAACTCCATATTTGTAATCTTAACTTTACCTGGATGTGGTTGATCATTCTCATACGTTCCATCCTGCTTTTTAGTTTTCCAAATAGCAAATGCATTATCACAAGAACCACTTCTTTAAATGTATATTTCAATCCTCCTTTCCACATAATATCTTTATAATCAGAACAAAATCCTGGTAAAAGTCTTAGTAAAAATACTAATTCTTCATCTGTTCTTCGCCGTGTAATTCCTTCCCATCCACATTCATCATAATGATTTGCTTCTGGTTTTGAAATTGTACATGTGTTTACAGCTATCGAACTTAAACCAGGATAATCTATAATATCCAATATTTGTCCATGCTTACTAACATGTATTTGAGAAAACAGATGTGGGAAGAAGTTATTAACAAGTCTAATATTTTGACGAGCAGTATATTCTCCATTAGCATCTCTACCTCTAATTTCAAAAGTTACATAAATAGCATAATAAGGATGAACGAACCCATCCCCAACATCTATATCAAACTCAATAGATCTGTTTGGCTTATTTAAATTTTCGATTGTCTTTTGATTAGGTTTAAAGGATTGTAATTCATATGACTATTTTATCCATATTTATTATAAAGAAAAATTATTGTTATCGTTTTATGAGTTCAGCCCATAAAACAAATAAAATATAACTTCTCCAAATATCCTTATTTCTATTCACCTGACTAATGATTTCTGAAAAACTATATCCATTTGTAAACATTTTTTAATACTACAATACATAAATGCCCACAGATTACCTCGTTAAAATGTTGTATACGATTGCTACTGTACTCTATACTATAACCAAGATATTTTGCAAGTGTTTTTGGTGGATTACCTCCGAATGAATCAAACACATACTTTTTATTTCCTTCTTTCCAATAACAAATCCAATGAGTTCCTATATTTTTAGACGTATCAAAGATAACAATACCACACTCATTTTTCTTTGGTTGTTTAGGTAATTCATCACTCATAAATACACCTCTAAATTTTTTTTTATTTTAAGCTGTTTAACAAGATGAATTAGATTCAAGTTACTTAAGGCTTTGATTTCTTTTTCTTTACTGTTTTGGGCTTTAAGTTTTTTGGAAGCTTACCCCCTTGTTTTTCTTCCGTTACTAAGTTATGTCTCTTCTGTTCTTCTAATTCTGCTTTATTCTTTTTCATATCTTCTACCGTTTTGACTACAGTAGCAACTCCAGCACTAGCAGAACCAAGAGCACCTATTAAATCTAGAATGGTTGGAATAGTAAATATAAAACCTCCATAGTGAACTTTATTATCATTTGCCCTTATTTCTTTGTTTATTTTCTTAACTTGAGGTATAGAAAGAGTTAAATTCATTTTTGTATCTTCTTTCATCTTTTTAGCTTTATCATTTATCTGTTTCTTAGTTAAAATGTGATTAATATTTAATTGTTTAAGTTCCTCATTAGGAATTGTAAATGTAAAACTACTTAACTTCATACTTATATTTATTATAAAACTTTTATGGAAAAATCCATAAAAATTAAACATAATACTTATAAACCTAAACCAAACCTTACTTTTGTGTTCATAGCTAAGGCAGTTCCAAGAGCAGGTAGCTTCTCACTTATTAGATTAGCATCTTTAGCAAATCTCTGTTCCATGCTTTATTTTCTAATTCTGTGTCTGCGTACCCCCAGAATAAAACTGTCGTAACTCTGAAATGTCAATTTTAAGAGTAAGCCAAAGAAATTTGTTATATCTAAAGGAACTTCATTATCTCGTCTCTTTTTGAAGATTGTAACGTTATTTCAATATGTATAGTAATAATTATTGCAAACAAAGTCTTTCTTAAATACATACACATTGCAATTATTACACGTTAAAAATTGATAACAATTAAAAATCTATTTTGAGTTACGACAGTCTTATTCTGGGGGTGCGTCTTTATTATCTCTATAGTAAATATCATGTTCCCTACAAGCTTCATTCCAAACCTTCATTCCGAACCGTATTCCAAACCTTGTAATCCTAACGTTCAAAATTTACCAGACATTGATTTAATTGTACAAATGTCTCCAAACGCTGGTATTTGAACAATACTTCCACAAAGAATTCGTGATATTTATCCAGAAAACTATTATGCTAACTATTTAAGCGTTTGGAGTCCACGTCTAATGAGATTCAAGAATAAAGTTAACGGCTTTACGTCATGACTTAATTGTTAATGGTAACATCAGAAGATTCAGTTTACCTATGCTTAACTACGACAGAAAGGTAACCAGATATCCAAATACATAGAGTATACGACTAATATAAGGGTTCAACCTAAACTATTAGGCAGATATAGAACTGAAATTCAAAAGATTGAAGCTAATGGTTAATCTTTCACTTTAACGTCCCACAAATATGCCCATAAATCTAATTAAGACAAAGAAATAAGACAAATGAATGATGATGACAGAATCGGTTAGATACAAATGTGGGAGGAAACGGGAGTATCCCAACAAAACATACGGACATGATGTCTTCACTACAAACTTACCTGACAGGGGTTGAACCATTTACCGCACGCTCTACCACTGTGCTTTCGTTTCTACATATTTTATGTAAGCTCTAATTAGCGATATTTTGTGAAATGACCTCCGTATAACATGTAAGAATTCACAAATCAGTTGCTGAATATCTTCGGGTGTCAAGAACAGCCAGGTTCGTATCGCTACTCGGTTCCCTTGATTTAGATTGTATGTGTTTGTGTTAAATTCTCGCATTCTTGAGTATAGTTTTCCAGGATCTGGCTTTGTCCCGTCTCTCTCAACTATACTTCACCTTCCGCCATTGTCGATAATTCACGTTCTTATTTATAACACGAAAGTGTTAGTGCGTCATGGAGTGTAAATTTGATAATTCAAAGATTGTTATAATTTAGAAAAATCGAAACTACTCTACACTAATTAGATTGTGTTCAAATAAAATTAGCACAATATCATGTCATTTTTGATAAATTTATAAATCGGAATTTAACAATTAATTATACAATGATAAATCAACATTAAATGGGACTTCATAGCAAACAGTATATGTGAAATAATAGTGCCAAACTTTTAGGAAGGAATATAGGTCCATACCAATTTTGCCTAACAAATCACGACTTCAATTGTACAGTGGGCCACATAAATTCTTGAGGCAAAAAATCCGTGGGTTAGGCAACCCACCTAACGTCCACTCCAAGATTAATTACGCCTGGTAGAGGCTAGAACAGCAGCATGAAGTTGTCCCCATCTGTTACAAGAGCAAATCGTGAAGAGTGTTTTTGTGTACGAGTGAGGCAAATCGCTGGCTGACGAAATGACAAAAGGGAATCTTTGCATACTTGTACTCACAGTACACAGCACAGTATCAGAAAACAATATACGGACACAAGAGGCGCCGATGAGAAGATAGCAGTCAGGGGACTTAAATAATCTTATAATTAACTCAAATGATGGATTATATAAACAAGTTAACTTACTTCAAATGACTATACATGTATGTGTTACAAATAATATGCGGATAGATTATGTGGTATATGTATTAGATTATTTTTTTAAGTAAGCACAATGCCTTGCGCTGAGTTTTGAAACTATTAACAGTAATCCTAGATGCAAATCAATCAAAGTATGGATGGATCATTCAGGGGAAGAACCCAGCCCCTAATGAAAATTTTGGGGGTCTAACGGGACCTGAGCTCCTAGGTTTCGGCGCCAGTGATTGATACGTAATGTTACTTCGAAACAAGAACTTGTCTGATTTCATTATTCGTTAAATGACTTTTGAAAATGCTAAATATTGGTATGCAGTAACTTATTTGTAAATATTAAAATTGCAAAATTCGATAATACTCAAACGATTTGGAGAACTTATCCATACTAAGCGTATTTCCCCTTAGGTTGCAAATATAACTGAGGGTTCCTGATTTGTATCTTATTTTTTAACATTTACTCATTGAGACACAAGGAGAAAAGAAGAGAATATAGTGTCAATAAACAACAATTTAAAAATGCACGAAATTAACGGTTAATATCAAATATAGAACCATTAACAGAATTAACTCTGTAATTCGTTTTCTCCATTCATTTTCCTTTATTTATTTTCAGGATTACATCATTACTGGATTTCTCCACTGGAGATTATCTTTCATTTGAAAGCATCCAACAGGAGCTCAGCCTTGTAAATGAAACAGTTTAAAAAGTATAAATGGGGAGGAGAGAATCGAAGCTAGATCGCCGGATTAGAAAACCACTTGTCTAAAGTGTTACGTATTCCAGCTCGTCTAAACAAAGAGCCTTTTCTCTATGCTCAAAACAGTAGCTTGCTAATAATCAAATTTATCGGCAAAACACAGGAATATGTAATTAATAGAGCTCGGGATTCCATGCACAAACAAACCCCAAGATATCCATGCAAATAAGCACGAAAAATATCAAAAATATGCATTAAAAATTGTAACATATGCACTGAAATATACACTAAGAAAATAAAATTACAATTTCTTATGAAAAATATTTAATGACCTCTGTTGTTTGAACTCTTAACGTCTTCTTGAGATTTTCTTCTGTAAACCCTCTGCGTTTATCAGCGGGAACGTTTTGTATATCAAAACGTTCCTTTCCACACTAGCAGAAGTCACTGATGTATTTGAAAAGCACGAAAAGCACCAAATATCTTCTTATGTTAGGTCCTCTTTCAATTCCATCTTTACGCCATAAGTATATTTCAAATGTCAAATTGTTTTATATCCGGAATTTCTGCATAATGCCTGGAAAAGTTTATCTGACGCTGTGTATTTCACTGGACAAAGTCTGTACTAATTCACCCAACAAGGAGAGTAAATGGAGCAAGGCATTGTTATCGCATTCCAACTGTCTGATAATTTCAGATATTCTCGAGAAATTGTTGTGTATGTAAATTTTGTTCTAAATGTCGCTTGTAGAAAATCATTTTTGCAACATGGAAATAGCAGCAGCATCATCGGGATTTAGTGAGTTTACAATTGTCTTCACTTTATGATTTACGTTTTCTGCATAATACGGCTTCTGCCCACGAGCCTCATTTAGTTTAAACTGGTTGCGAAGATAGCGGAACATTTTTTGTAATTTCGCGAAAGATACGTACGCACGATGGAGCTTTCAAAAATACTTTCTTTATTCTTGATACAAACGCACCTACTTCCAGATATTGGTACCTGATTGTTTTTGCTACATGATGAAGACCGTATGCAAGACAAGTGAGGTGGACTAATTCTGGATACAACACTTTATTATGTTATCTTTTATTGTACACAAAGTTTTATTATACATCTGAATTTACAAAGTGATTGACTTCACTTTAACTAACCTACGTTTTGTAATATACTCTGAAATATGCAAGTATGCAGCAATAAAATTCGGAAATATGCAGTATCCTGCAAAGTTTATGAAAAATGCATGCCATATAAGTCTCAAACGAAAAAAAATGAAATGAAATCTTTGAGTTTTACGTCCCACGCTTACGCCGGTTAGGCTAAAGGAGACGGTGATTATGAGAAATGAATGAAATGGTGGAATGAAGAAAGTGGGAGGAAACGGGAGAACCCCGAGAAAACCCACGCACACGGTGTGTGTCCACCACAAAGTTCACTTGGCGGGAGCAGGGTTTGTACCCGGGACCCCATGCACCAGAGGTGAACGCTCTACCACTGAGCCACCGCGGCCCCGAGAGTCTCAACCGAGTTGAGTTGAGTTGAGTTGATTTTGAGTTAAACGTCCCGTTCAGCAGTGAGGCTATATGAGACGTGGACTTGCTGATTAACGTGGAATCCGAAACACATGAGGCCCCACCGGGAGTCGAACCCGGGTTTCCCACGCCAAAGGCGCGTACGCTAACCGCTTAGCCACGGAGAAGCTCAGGGGTCTCAAACGAATCCTTACATGTCCATCTGAAAGAAAAAAATGTCCATACGTTTCTGCATGTTACTATAAACAAGCACTTTGCATATACATTCGGGCTGTAGTAATTAAGAACTCTGAGGGCATTATATTACTGTGTTCACTAAGTTACTAACATTTCAGATTTTTAAAAAACAAACTACAAAAATCCTTTATTTTGAATCAAATACGGCGCGTATATTATACTAGTAAACGAACTAAAGACGAACCCATTACAGCGTAGTAATCGTGGTTCAGTTGTCAAGGCGCTCGACTAGTAATTTGAACGTAATCGAATCGTTTCCACGAACGCGAAGTATTTTTTTTACTTTAGAGTTTTTTTGTCGTTTGATCGGCGATGACGCACGTTTTATTATCTTCAGTTATTTGAATACTCGGATGTTTCAACACCTGAACTATCAAATCTTCAGGAATAATAATAGCAATAATAATAATAAACTAATAAAATTATTATTGTCTTATAGAAGATTAAAAGTTAGGAGATTATTACCGCTCAGGACAACATTACAACCAGAAACCTGATATTTGGCAAGAATATTTCGGTTTTGCTTAGTGTTGTCCACGAGAAGAGGAATTTCTCATCTCATTTGTAAAAAAAAAAAAAAAAAAAAAAAAAAAGAAAAGAAAGAAAAGAAAAGAAAATTGAGACGAGAATTAACATTTTACATTCGAGACGGGACTAGGCTAATTCCAATTATCATCTCGCTTTGGAGATGAGAATCGATATGAGCGGAAAAATATCGTAAACATTTCTCGTTTTATCTCGATTGTCGAAGTAGTGCATGTCCATTCTTTAAGTAACAATTACTTTCTAGACTGAATCTTATACGCTATTTGTTACTTTGTATTACGGAGCTCATCGAATTATAATCTGTGTAGGTTTTTTTGTAGCAAAGCTTTTATAATTACTTCAGCATATGCTGAAAGTTAGTTTATTATATGCCTTATTGTTCAGTGATATTCAGTTATTTTTATTGCAGGTATTTTCCTGAAAACGTACAGTAGAATACTATCTACATGAAACTTTGGTGGAACGCTTTCCTTTAAAATTTTGGTAGTTGCATAAGCATGTCCTGGAGGTCCGGACACCGTCCGAAATCCCGACTTATCTGTAAATTTTTGCTAATTTTAGGGCAATTTTAAAAATGTTAATAACACTATTTTATTATTATTATTATTATTATTATTATTATTATTATTATTATTATTATTATTATTATTATTATTATTACTGAAGATTAAAGACCTCAATATCACGTCCTATTGCAATGTATAGAAGTATACTGAAGTTGATAGGAAAAGAAAAAGAAAAGATAAGAGTTACTTTCGAAGGATTAGTGTCAGAAAGGAAACTGGCGTGGTAAAAGAAGGTGTCACCTCCTGGACAATATTAATATCGAAATTTTGGATGCTTAAACAGAAACTAAGTAGGATTTGTCTTCATCACGATACATAGTAACACGCTTTCTTTAGATAAAAGACTTTGCATTATGTATGCGCTAGGAATACAAAAAAGAATACTTCCTATTTACAAATTTCGTTTGAACGGATATATGGAACGTATTGGAAATGGCGAACGAAAATATTATTATTATTTCTAGCAGTAGGAGTAATAATGGAAGACGTCCGGAATAATCAGGGGCGAACTGAGTATATTAGGGCCTAGGCCGCGGTTACCAATTAGGGCAGTCAGTCTATAACACTAATCTCTAAAATAACGTACAATGAACATACAATCCGCGGCAAAAAACCTGCAACATGAGGATGTAAGTTTATTGTGAAGCTACGCCTAACAGCACAGGGAATGAACATAACGTCTAAGTGGAACGAATCACGCCAGGATAAGCCTCGGCCTCCTCCCGTGCACACTTATTTTGGAGCAAAAGACTTCGTCATTTCACAATAAACTTATATGCTCATGTTGCAGGTTTTTTGCCGCGGATTGTACAATGAGTCATCACCTAATGCAGTTGTAAATTCGTTGTTACGTGATAATTTTTGCAAACTATGATTTATCACTGGTCATTGAAAATTTGATGTCACAAGTTTTAATCAAACAGCAAAGCACAGGATTTCCAGGAACATAAAGTCTCGAGAGAATATTTTAAAATTATTATTGTACTACCATATAGTAGCTGAAACACTAAACAAATAATAGTCATTAACATTTTACTCTATAATGAACAAGACAGCTTACTGTTGACTGAGGAATGAACACGACAGTTTTACTGAAAATGGACTACAGTGTTGAAACAATAAACAACTAATAATTTGAAGAAGTTAAGGATCTTTTCAGTTTAGATGATGATTTGTAGAGTTCGTGAATAACTTCGTCCTCTGACGCTAAATTTAGCATGTCTCTTCCCATACTCATTAGTAAAAATGTGTCCAAAATATCTTTTGACAAACTAGCTCTGAGGTTTTTTTCACCGACTTTAGCTCTGAGAAGCACCTTTCACATGTCACTTGTGTGCCTGGTCAAGATAACAAATATGTGTATACAATGTATAAATTTTTAAAACAACTAGATTGACATAGAAATTGGTACACAATTTTCTCTCCACATTGACAAACAATTTTTACATGATGTGTTTGCAGTATCATTATTACTCTTGCCGTGAATACCGTCCAAAGATGTTCCATCTCGCATACCGGCTCAGGTGCACAATAATCATCTTATTATTCTACGGATACACTGACATCATTCTCTTCAGATCATCAAAAAGCAGAACATTTTGTGACAGTGTGTCATACACGAGCTCTTTGCATATTTCCTTCTGTTTTATATTTAGCTCTTTTTTTAGCAACTCTGAAAGCTCCTGCATGCACACCATTCTCCTTGATTTCCGGAAAGTGCTTGGGATCCAGCATTTGAAGTACACAGTAAGTCTTTTGGCTGCTGGATTCTATCACTGATACATGTAACCTGTATTCAGAATTTCATTGTAGCAGGCACGTAGCCAAGGGGGCTCCTGGGGGTCCGGACCTCCCTTCGAAACCAGAAATGAAAAATTAAGAAACGTTGAAACAGAAATAAACGAGGAAAAGGAGAATCAGAGTTAAAAATAAAAAGCTACAGCAAGCTTTCGGTTACTCTTTCTTATGAGGAGATTTGTATTACTTGCAATACATGGTAGCAAATGAGCAGGAAATCCTGAAAAGGTCAGGAAATTCGAAATTTTTAGAAAAGTTACGGAAGTTTCAGAATTTCTGCTACTAGTCAGGGTAATTGCAAGCTTACGAAAGCATAGTGCCGTTCCGTAACAGTGGGGATATTTTTTATCATAATTTTTCGTCATCTCTTCTGTGCAGTATCAAACATGTGATATCAGAAACAGTTTTCTACTGTTCCTTTAACCTGTCATTTGGAACAGATAATAGTTGATGTAATAATGAAAACAAAAAAGTTATGTAGAAAGAAAGTTGTTAACATCTGATTGAAGAGAGAAAGGAACACAGACATTGTAAAATATTTTACAAGACATTATTGAATATGTAGTTGATATTATAGTGGATATGTACTTTTTATAAAAGTTGAGGTCATAATGAAAGGAAAATTGTTATATTTGAATCAACAGAGGAAGGAACGTAGATATTGTAAAATATTTTTCAATACTTTTTCTTTATTCTTTTGCTGAAGATTTCTTCGTAGTTTTTATTAAGTAATTACTCACATATTCTCATTTTATTGTGCGAACAAACCAAAATATGTTGCCAGTAAAATAGTTTAGATTGATCGAACTGCTGGGCTGATAACCAGAGTGTTTCATGTCAATCTCCCCCCCCCCCATCACGAAATCTTGGCTAAACGAACCAATATATCTTGCCAGTAAAATAGTTTAGAATGATCAACCCCATGATGTGATGGCCATAGTATTTCATGTCACGGATCCCCTTTACGAAATATATAAAAGTTTTATATTCTGAATGAATCACATTCACTTACATTTAAGTTCTTTCCCAATTCCCCTGCGGCAAACTCTCCTGGCATTTTCTTCTTCTTTGAGATTTTTCTGAGCGGAAAATCGTATTCCATTTCTATCTCTACACCAGATTGCACAAGCATTTGATTTATCTCCTCACAAAATATGTTTGTATTTTCGTAAACCATTAAACAGACATCTTTTGCCTTTATTTTCTTCTGAAGTTCCTGGTGCAAATTGTCTACAAGTCTTCAGGCCGTAAGATAGTCCAATCCGTGAGAATGCAGGTATTTTGAAACAGGTTCCATTTCTGTAAACAAGTCCTAATATACAGAGCACATCATTTCAGTGTCAAATTCTGTCCATTTATTTAGCAAAATCTCAGCTTGAAATTTTGATTTCGCATCAAAGCGTCTGTGCTGCACATCATTGAGGAACAGTAAAAATGTAAGAAATCTTGATGATGACGGACAGTCGTCCTCGTCTTGGCTTCCTGGTGCGTAGCGAAACTCCGTTAGTGTTAATTATTATCGCATTCAGTGCCTTGTGTTTTGATCCACCATCGTATTGCACGAAATTTTTGAAATTTTCGTAATGTAACATTGATCAACTGCATAGAGTAGACGCAAAAATAATAACTTGGCTGCTAAGGAAGAAGCATTGCTCACTGCAGACCCTACTCTAAAACAGTGTGCATTGTCTTCTGATTACCAATCACGTTATTTTGAGTCTACCTTAGTAACTACGTGAACTACACCATCAATCTCGTACTTTATTGGCATTATCGCCTACTGGACATGATTAGGATATGACGCTTTTGTTCCAAAGATGGATAGAATTATGGTATTTATGCTCGTGAAAAATAAATTCCATGTCAACACTATAGCATAAGCTCCAGCGGATAATTCCAAAAAATGAATCACGTTTTATGTTCTAAATGAACTTGATATTTGGACTAAGAAAAAGTGAATACATTTTTAAAAAGGCGCTGCTTTTCCAATTTTGAGATATCAAATATAGACCTGCAAGATGTGTTATCCATAAAGAACCAATCAGCCTGTGCTTCAATATGGGTCCAGCTACAAACCAGGCCCGAGTCTTTAACGATGAAAGGGCAGCAACGGCCCAACATAATGAAAAAATAACTCAGGACCCCAACTGCAAAATGTAATAAAAGATGGCACAACATAATGAAAAACGGCCCATTGACACAACTGCCCACACAATGAGAAAAGGATCCCAACTGCTCAATGTAATGAACTGAGGGCCCAACTGCTCAATGTAATGAACGAAGGGCCCAACTGCCTAATATATTGAAAGAAGGGCCGAATTACCAAGGCAACTACTAAACCACAGTTTCCAATAATGAAAGACTATAGTCAAAGATGGGCCTAGCCACAAATCCACTAACAAAAGGTACCTATTAAAAAGTTAACTTACTGTATAACGAGATACTTTGTATCGGTCCATAATTACATATATCTCGGGCAGAAAGTGCTTTTACACAAGCACTATACCTGTTATAATGTTAATTAAAAATAATAAAAGAAGAATGTTTTAATATATAGAAGAAATATACATTATTGTCTAATGGGTTGCTATGTCGTTGTTTATAGATACTTGCTTAACATGTTTGATTGCAAGACAGTTTGTGTGAATATACGTTAAAAGGTAATCAAAGAATAAATTATTTAATATTTATCATGAACTTGTAATTTCGTTAAAAGGTGATCATCTTAGTGAATAAAACATCAGAAGATATTTTAAGGTGAAAACGATTATTGCCACTGAAGATATAACTGAACCAGGGTTAACGACTACCTTTGGTGAGTCGTTGTAAAATTTTTGGTTTACCTCACCCGGGATTCTTGTAAATTCATATCCCGAAGTCTAAGTAAGGGTGAATTTACCTTAGTAAGAAGGTTCATGAATACGAACTCAACTATTCTTAGAAGTGGTAGAGTAATTACAAGAAAAATCATGATTGGTGAGACAGTAGAGAATGAAACTGTTGATGATGCTAACAACGGGCAGAATATAGCTCCTATTGCACCCGGAATGTTGACATTAGAAGACAGAATTCTACTAGCATTACAGCGACAGGAACAACGACTAGAACAAAATTTAACTCAGATGTCCAAAGAGTTAAAACAAACGGTACAGCAAAAATCCGAAGAATTGAATGGACGATTAGAAACACAGTATGAAGAATTGGGTAGACGATTAGAACAAAAATCCGAAGAAGCGAAACAATCTATAATACAAGCTGTGACAGATATCACGTTACAATTCGACGAGAAGTTAAAAAGATTATCTGAAGATTGCAAGGATAATTACAATCATGTAATCCAAGAAGTTAATATTGTAAAAAAAGATTTTGAAGTAATCGAATCTTCTGTTCGTCAGCAAAAGATTCAGGTGACAGATAATTCTAACCAAATACGTGCAAATACACAATTGATATCTACCTTACAGGAGGAAATTAGGACGTTACAGATTAAAGACAACGCATACAACAACAACATGGTTAATGATCGTTTGGAGTTCCCTCATTCACAAGAGATGACCTCGCATTCACCCGCAGTAGATCGACGTGGACCTTGCGTTATCTCTTCTTCAAGTAACCCATCCGATGAGGATATTATTTTGGAAAGAATTCAACCAAGGAATACAGATGGGCGGAAAAGAGATGGTGGAACCACACATAACGCAGTAGGTAGAAATTTTCACTCAACACGAACACGAAATGGTGAAAGAAATGTAAAGTTAAGTGTAAAAATGAGCGAAATACGTGCTATGAGTAAGTTTAGTGGTAGATGTAGTGAAAATGCTACTTCTTTCCTAGAAAAATTTCAGGACGAATGCAGTATAATGTGTATAGATAAATCTCAATATATGAAACTAATCCCTCATTTATTACTTCCACCGTGTTCTTTATGGTTTAAAGCGGTACGGGAACACGTCAAAACATATGAGGAGTTCAAGGCAGCGCTGATTGCA
Organism: Thermobia domestica; assembly: GCF_964235325.1. Lineage (NCBI taxonomy): Eukaryota > Metazoa > Arthropoda > Insecta > Zygentoma > Lepismatidae > Thermobia > Thermobia domestica. The sequence goes on along the minus strand of NC_137456.1, from coordinate 155,056,159 downwards.
AATTATGAGAATGACTTTCTACTTGCAAACAGAGACGCTACGATTAGAAATCAACCTTTTAATCCTCGCGTGCACAAATCTGTTGTTGATTTTGTTGTGAATACGTATAACGAATTAAAAATCGTAAATCCACTACAATCTGAATCTAGAGTGATCGCATCTATTCGAAATCTACTACCGTTTAAATTACAACAAATCCTGTTTTCTACGCAATGCATGAGTTTTAATCATCTATTAATGCTTGTTCAATGTTATGAAACTCAATACCAGGCACAGAATCATCAAGCAGGAGTAGGCAAAATTAAAAACAATTCAGATAACTTTAGATCAGTACCAGTCCGGAATCTAAATATCCGTAATGTAGACGATACGGAACATAACCTAAATCGAGTAAATTTAAACAATCAGAACAATCAGAATAGGCAAAGATATGATGGGAACACACCTAACCTAACTAATCGTGACAATAATTATGTCAGACCATTTAACCAAAGTAGATTCAAAAACAGACGAAATACATGGCGAAATTCTAGAAATACTGTAAACTACATTGATAGACGTAACCGTAGTTCAAGAGATGGCACTTCGTATCAAAATCAAAACAATGACGCAATTCATGTACAGAGTAATAATGCGGAACATAATCATGATTGTGCGGTACAATGTACTTTATTGGAATCATATACAAGTACGAATCTAAACTGATTGCAGTTGATGTGGTAGGGGTTAAACCCATATCAGCTATTGATTCTTCTGAATATTTATGTGTGAAAATAAATTTAATTTCTTCTTTTCGTTCACTTGAACATAGATTATTATATCTACCATACGGGAAGATGTTAATGTTGTTACTGATTAAAAACAAAGGTTATTTATATTATATTGATTTATGTTGAAACTTTATTGTCAAAGATTATATTCAGTAGAAGGTTCATTCTATTAAGCTAATTATCCGACGACTGTACTCATGTGTCACCTTATATGATACTTAGATAAGATTCTTTTGTACCTTGTTGATATGATGTATTCTTTAAAATACCATCTTACATAATTGTTATAGTAGTATGGGCTGCACTTTAGGACACATTTTGGCCCCTGGGTCCCTGCCTCAGGACCCATAGTCCCTGGCCGGGGTCAATGACCTAGGGGTACATAGGACCACCCCTCTAAATTTTGGCAGGGGTACCATGGCCCACACCCTAAATTTTGACAGGGGTACATAGGACCACCCCCCTTAAATTTTGGAAATTGCCAAATCTAAAAATTTGGTATGGTAGCCTAGGACCACAGTATGTACCTCTATCAGTATTGGGTGTCTATGTCGTTCCCTTTCATGGGTAAAAAATTGCCAAAAATTCAAATTTCGGGGGTTTTTGACCTAATTTATCCCCTTTGATGAGGTGTTATTACCCTATATGGTTATATGGGCGTATACAGGGGTCCATTACCTTTCATAAGACATGGGTATATTAATGCACCTCTTGAAAAATTTGGGAGTGGTACCTTGGCCCACCAATTAATTTTTGGAAATTGCCCAATTTAAACATTTGGTATTATAGTATAGGACCCTAATATGTATTATGATAAATTTGGACGGTCCACCTCGTTTCCTTCTAGGAATACCAAATTGCCAAAATATAAACGTAAGCAATACGTAGTACCACGTGTTTGGTTTTTGACCTAATTTATCCCCTTTGATGAGGTGTTATTACCTTATATGGTTATATGGTCATGTATAGGGGTCCATTACCTTTCATAAGATATGGGTATATTTGTGCACTCCTTTAAAAATTTGGGAGGGGTACTTTGGCCCACCCCTTAAAATTTGGAAATTGCCCAATTTAAACATTTGGTATTATAGTACCGGACCCTAACATGTATTATGATAAATTTGGGTGGTCCACCTCGTTCCCTTTTAGGGGTACAAAATTGTCAAAATATAAACGTAAGCAATACGTTGTACCACGTGTTTGGTCTTTTGGCCCAATTTATCCTCTTGGATGAGGTTCTATTACCTTATATGGTTATATGGTTATGTATAGGGGTCTATTCCCTATCATAAGACATAGGTACATTTGTGCACTCCTTTAAAAATTTGGGAGGGGTACTTTGGCCCACCCCTTAAATTTTGGAAATTGCCCAATTTAAACATTTGGTATTATAGTACCGGACCCTAACATGTATTATGATAAATTTGGGTGGTCCACCTCGTTCCCTTTTAGGGGTACAAAATTGTCAAAATATAAACGTAAGCAATACGTTGTACCACGTGTTTGGTCTTTTGGCCCAATTTATCCTCTTGGATGAGGTTCTATTACCTTATATGGTTATATGGTTATGTATAGGGGTTTATTCCATATCATAAGACATAGGTACATTTGTGCACTCCTTTTAAAATTTGTGAGGGGTACCTTGGCCCATCCCTTAAATTTTAGAAATTGCTCATTTTATATATTTGGTATTATAATACTGGACCCTAACATGTATTATGATAAATTTTGGTAGTTCACCTCGTTCCTTTTAGGGGTACGAAATTGCCAAATTTTAGTACAACCACGTGTTTGTTTTGGCGCAATTTATCCCCTTGGATGAGGTCCTATTACCTTATATGATTATATGGTTATGTATATTGGTCCATTCCCTATTATAAGACATGGGTATATTGATGCACCCTTTAAAATTTGGGAGGGGTACCTTGGCCCACCTCTTTATTTTGGAAATTGCCGAATTTAAACATTTGGTATAATAGTATAAGACTCTAATATATATATATATATATATATATATATATATATATATATATATATATATTACTATAAATTTGGGTGGTCCACCTCGTTCCCTTTTAGGGGTACAAAATTGCCAAAAATATAAACGTAAGCAATACGTTGTACCACGTGTTTGGTTTTTGGTCCATTTTATCCCCCTTTGATGAGGTCCTATTACCTTATATAGTTATATGGTCATGTATAGGGGTCCATTACCTATCATAAGACATGGGTATATTGGTGCACCCCGGGAGGAGTACCTTGGCCCACCCCTTAAATTTTGGAAATTGCCCAATTTAAACATTTGGTATTATAGTATATGACCTCAATATGTATCATGATAAATTTGGGTGGTCCACCTTGTTCCCTTTCATGAGTAAAAAAAATGCCAAAATATAAAGATAAGCAATATGTTGTATCACGTGTTTGGTTTTTTGGCCCAATTTATCCCGTTTGATGCGGTCTTATTACCGTATATGTTTATATGGTCATGTATATAGGTTCATTTCATATCATAAGACATGAGTACATTGATGCACCCTTTAAAAATTTGGGAGGGGTATCTTGACTCATCCACTCAGTTTTAGAAATTGTTTAATATAAGCATTTGGTATCTTCGTACAGGTCTTCAATATGTACCACTATAAATTTGGATGGTCCACATCGTTCCCTTTCATGGGTAAAGAACTACCAAAAATCAAATTTCGGAGGTTATTGACTCCTATTTAATACGTTATATGGTTTATTATCTCTATATGTTTATGTTCTCTTTTAAATTTGGGAATTATAAAATAACATAATTTGGTAAACGTTTTCTAGGACCCATTGGTGTTCCTCTTATGGCCCAATATTCAAAATTTAAAGGTTATTAATCGGCTTTATTATTAAATGAGTACAGGATTTATTACTTTTTCATAAGACACAGGTGTATTTGTGTACCAATCTTAAATTTTGGGAGGGGTACATTTCTTATTGTCATATCAATAATTGGTAATTGTTCTTTGGGTAAATCATTGTGAAATATTAGTATGATCACGTGATCAGTTATTGACCTATGATGGGATTAGGAGTCCAGGATATTGGTACATTTAAACTTTGTAGGATAATTTGAGAATGCGTCATTGGTATTGATTATTACAGCCAAATATAAACGTAAGCAATACGATGTACCACGTGATTGACCTTGATGATGTAGTGTACAGGGATACTTAGCTAACCTTATTGAATCTTATGACTCATAGTCTTAAGGGAATACATGCTACAACACTGGCAAAGTTATTGTTGATGCAATTTGATTGGTTGATCACTATCTTTCGTGCAATCTGATTGGTTGATCACTATCTTTCGTGCAATCTGATTGGTTGCTGATTTTCAAATCTTTGCTGAATTCAGTTTTAAGTTTTGTTTAACATTTAAAAATCTTGGTTTCGTTCAACATTTTGCACTCACTGATAAATATGATCAAAACCGTTTATTTGTTAATCGAATAGTTAAAACCGGATAAAGTTTGACGGTTAACCGTGAAACGTAAAATTTTTAGTTTGAAATTTTTTTGCTTGAAACTTTTTGTTTGAAAATTCTTGCTTTCAAATTTTTTGTTTCTGAATTTTGTTTGAAATTTTTTTGACAACTTTTGTTTCAAAATTTTTTTGTTTAAAAATTTTTCGTTTGAAATTTTTTTGTTGCAAAATTTTGTTTAAAATTTTTTGTTTGAAATTTTTTTGATTCCAAATTTTTTGTTTGAAATTTTTTGTTTTAAAATTTTGTTTGAAATTTTTTTCGTTTCAAAATTTTGTTTGAATTTTTTTCGTTTGAAATTTTTTGTTTGAATTTTTTCGTTTCAAAAATTTTGTTTCAAAGATTTTTGTTCGAAATTTTTGTTTGTAAACTTTTTTGTTTGAAATTATTGTTTGGAAAATTTTGGTTTGACATTTTTTAAGTTTGTGCACTCATTAGTAAAGAAAGTTTGTGCACTCATTAGTAAAGAACCGGAACTGTTTAGAACAAAAATCTCTGGCAACATTGTGGTGCAATAGTACACGTCAGAACATGGGGTTGTACTTGAAATGAAAAAACACAATTCATTGAAATGGATCGTTTTATTACACTCCACATACATCCATACCAGATAGTGGTTCTGGATATTGTCGATACAATGTATTTTGAACTTCTTGCACTAGTTTTTCTTTAGCATATAATTTTAATTCCAGTTGAAGTCTTTTAAGGTCTATTGCAATATCAATTGGTGGAAACTCAATGTCCATTTGATCACAAATAAACTGTTTATCAATACAGTTATGCACCCACGAACGATGTTGACAACCATCACAATATCTAGATACGTGTTGTACAATATGCATAACACATTTTTCAAAATAGTACTTTTTCAGGAATATACTAGTTTTGTTGCACACTTCCACTGCATGTTTCACACACTGAAATACGCTGATAAATTTGTTCCATTCCGTTTGCGTTAGATACACCATGTTGCGATGGACATGGAATGTACTCTTTTTACGTAACAGCACCATCTTCTCTTCGAGGACTGTACGCAGCACCACTTCATGATTTGAGCCTAATGATTTGACTATGGTCACATTTAGCTCATCATGAAAATATTCGTTCATTTGGTCGATTCGTGAACATAATATTTGCCATTCTTCACAAGTCAGTTGTACACCAAATTGTTCTGCTTTGCCCAATCGAATCACAGGTTCAAATGTTCTAGCACTGATACCAATCATCACATGTTTTGTTTGAAATATATTTATTGGATAATAGCTTGCGAAGATGAATTCTTTATCGTTAGAAGTACACATCTTTCCTCCTGAAAAGCACTTGCTCAAATGATTTCATGTTATGACACTGTATTGGTTGATTTATAGTTATTGCTGACGTCATTGGTAAGGAATGTGCTGACGTTTGAATTCATGATTTCATCACAGTTACTGACGTCATGCCGACCAACCAAATTCATACAACTATGTCTGACGTGCTGACGTTTGAATTCATGATTTCATCACAATTGCTGACGAATCCGGCTGTGTACTAAATTCAAATTGATGACTTCGACCCAAGAATCCTTTGTAACATAAAGATACAGATCCAGTATTTAAGAAACGCAGCAGTTCTTCTTGTTTTGATGCTTCCATGGGTAAATATCTTGCTGGGAAAATTACATTCTTATCATTTTCAAGCTTCACTACGATTCTTAATCCAAACTTTGTAGAGATTATTTGGCTAGCTAAGATTCTATAAGGTACATTCTGTTGTAAATCAGTAATCTTGGTAAATGATTTCATCACATCACGTGTGTTTAGAAACTGCAGACAAGTAGCCATGATGATGTTATCATGAATACTAACTCGAACGATACTTATATATGATGCAAAACTGATGACGTTGCATTATCATGTTCTGACGTGTACTATTGCACCACAATGTTGCCAGAGGTTTTTGTTCTAAACAGTTCCGGTTCTTTAGTAATGAGTGCACAAACTTTCTTTACTAATGAGTGCACAAACTTAAAAAATGTCAAACCAAAATTTTCCAAACAATAATTTCAAACAAAAAAGTTTACAAACAAAAATTTCGAACAAAAATCTTTGAAACAAAATTTTTGAAACGAAAAAATTCAAACAAAAAATGTCAAACGAAAAAAATTCAAACAAAATTTTGAAACGAAAAAAATTTCAAACAAAATTTTAAAACAAAAAATTTCAAACAAAAAATTTGGAATCAAAAAAATTTCAAACAAAAAATTTTAAACAAAATTTTGCAACAAAAAAATTTCAAACGAAAAATTTTTAAACAAAAAAATTTTGAAACAAAAGTTGTCAAAAAAATTTCAAACAAAATTCAGAAACAAAAAATTTGAAAGCAAGAATTTTCAAACAAAAAGTTTCAAGCAAAAAATTTCAAACTAAAAATTTTACGTTTCACGGTTAACCGTCAAACTTTATCCGGTTTTTAACTATTCGATTAACAAATAAACGGTTTTGATCATATTTATCAGTGAGTGCAAAATGTTGAACGAAACCAAGATTTTTAAATGTTAAACAAAACTTAAAACTGAATGCAGCAAAGATTTGAAAATCAGCAACCAATCAGATTGCACGAAAGATAGTGATCAACCAATCAGATTGCACGAAAGATAGTGATCAACCAATCAAATTGCATCAACAATAACTTTGCCAGTGTTGTAGCATGTATTCCCTTAAGACTATGAGTCATAAGATTCAATAAGGTTAGCTAAGTATCCCTGTACACTACATCATCAAGGTCAATCACGTGGTACATCGTATTGCTTACGTTTATATTTGGCTGTAATAATCAATACCAATGACGCATTCTCAAATTATCCTACAAAGTTTAAATGTACCAATATCCTGGACTCCTAATCCCATCATAGGTCAATAACTGATCACGTGATCATACTAATATTTCACAATGATTTACCCAAAGAACAATTACCAATTATTGATATGACAATAAGAAATGTACCCCTCCCAAAATTTAAGATTGGTACACAAATACACCTGTGTCTTATGAAAAAGTAATAAATCCTCTACTCATTTAATAATAAAGCCGGTTAATAACCTTTAAATTTTCAATATTGGGCCATAAGAGGAACACCAATGGGTCCTAGAAAACGTTTACCAAATTATGTTATTTTATAATTCCCAAATTTAAAAAAGAACATAAACATATAGAGGTAATAAACCATATAACGTATTAAATAGGGGTCAATAACATCCGAAATTTGATTTTTGGTAGTTCTTTACCCATGAAAGGGAACGATGTGGACCATCCAAATTTATCATGATACATATTGAGGTCATGTACTATAATACCAAATGTTTAAATTGGGCAATTTCCAAAATTTAAGGGGTGGGCCAAGGTACTCCTCCCGGGGTGCACCAATATACCCATGTCTTATGATAGGTAATGGACCCCTATACATGACCATATAACTATATAGGATAATAACACCTCATCAAAGGGGATAAAATCGACCAAAAACCAAACACGTGGTATAACGTATTGCTTACGTTTATATTTTGGCAATTTTGTACCCCTAGAAGGAAACGAGGTGGACCGCCCAAATTTATCACGATACATATTAGGGTCCTATACTATAATACCCAATGTTTAAATTGGTCAATTTCCAAAATTTAAGGGGTGGGCCAAGGTACCCCTCCCAAATTTTTCAAGGGGTGCATTAATATACCCATAGGGGTGGGCCAAGGTACCCCTCCCAAATTTTTCAAGGGGTGCATTAATATACCCATGCCTTGTGAAAGGTAATGAACCCCTGTATACGCCCATATAACCATATAGGGTAATAACACCTCATCAAAGGGGATAAATTAGGTCAAAACCCCCCGAAATTTGAATTTTTGGCAATTTTTTACCCATAAAAGGGAACGACATAGACACCCAATACTGATAGAGGTACATACTGTGGTCCTAGGCTACCATACCAAATTTTTAGATTAGGCAATTTCCAAAATTTAAGGGGGGTGGTCCTATGTACCCCTGCCAAAATTTAGGGGGTGGGCCATGGTACCACTGCCAAAATTTAGAGGGGGTGGTCCTATGTACCCCTAGGTCATTGACCCCGGCCAGGGACCAGAAACGAGAGTTTTCAAACAAAAATTTTCAAACAAAAAATTTTCAAACTAAAAAAATTTACGTTTCACGTTTAACCGTCAAACTTTATCCGGTTTTTAACTATTCGATTAACAAATAAACGGTTTTGATCATATTTATCAGTGAGTGCAAAATGTTGAACGAAACCAAGATTTTTAAATGTTAAACAAAACTTAAAACTGAATACAGCAAAGATTTGAAAATCAGCAACCAATCAGATTGCAAGAAAGATAGTGATCAACCAATCAGATTGCACGAAAGATAGTGATCAACCAATGAAATTGCATTAACAATAACTTTCCCAGTGTTGTAGCATGTATTCCCTTAAGACTATGAGTCATAAGATTCAATAAGGTTAGCTATGTATCCCTGTACACTACCTCATCAAGGTCAATCACGTGGTACATCGTATTGCTTACGTTTATATTTGGCGGGGAATAATCAATACCAATGACGCATTCTCAAATTATCCTACAAAGTTTAAATGTACCAATGTCCTGGACTCCTAATCCCATCATAGGTCAATAACTGATCACGTGACCATACTCATATTTCACAATGATTTACCCAAAGAACAATTACCAATTATTGATATGACAATAAGAAATGTACCCCTCCCAAAATTTAAGATTGGTACACAAATACACCTGTGTCTTATGAAAAAGTAATAAATCCTGTACTTATTCAATAATAAAGCCGGTCAATAACCTTTAAATTTTGAATATTTGGCCATAAGAGGAATACCAATGGGTCTTAGAAAACGTTTACCGAATTTTGTTATTTGATAATTCCCAAATTTAAAAGAGAACATAAACATATAGAGGTAATAAACCATATAACGTATTAAATAGGGGTCAATAACATCCGAAATTTGATTTTTGGTAGTTCTTTACCCATGAAAGGGAACGATGTGGACCATCCAAATTTATAGTGGTACATATTGAAGACCTGTACGAAGATACCAAATGCTTATATTAATCAATTTCTAAAAGTCAGTGGATGAGTCAAGATACCCCTCCCAAATTTTTTAAAGGGTGCATCAATATACCCATGTCTTATAATAGGGAATGGACCAATATACATAACCATATAATCATATAAGGTAATAGGACCTCATCCAAGGGGATAAATTGAACCAAAATACCAAACACGTGGTTGTAGTAAAATTTGGCAATTTTTTTTACGCATGAAAGGGAACAAGGTGAACTACCCAAATTTATCATAATACATGTTAGGGTCCAGTACTATAATACCAAATATATAAAATGAGCAATTTCCAAAATTTAAGGGGTGGGCCAAAGTACGCCTCCCAAAAAAAATTTAAAGAGTGCACAAATGTACCTATGTATTATGATAGATAATGGACCCTTATACATGACCATATAACCATATAAGGTAATAGGACCTCATCCAAGAGGATAAATTGGGCCAAAAGACCAAACACGTGGTTGTACTAAAATTTGGCAATTTCGTACCCCTAAAAGGGAACGAGGTGGAACACCCAAATTTATCATAATAATACATGTTAAGGTCCGGTACTATAATACCAAATATATAAAATGAGCAATTTCCAAAATTTAAGGGGTGGGCCAAAGTACCCCTCCCAAAAATTTTAAAGGAGTGCACAAATGTACCTATGTCTTATGATAGGGAATAGACCCCTATACATAACCATATAACCATATAAGGTAATAGAACCTCATCCAAGAGGATAAATTGGGCCAAAAGACCAAACACGTGGTACAACGTATTGCTTACGTTTATATTTTGACAATTTTGTACCCCTAAAAGGGAACGAGGTGGAACACCCAAATTTATCATAATAATACATGTTAAGGTCCGGTACTATAATACCAAATATATAAAATGAGCAATTTCCAAAATTTAAGGGGTGGGCCAAAGTACCCCTCCCAAAAATTTTAAAGGAGTGCACAAATGTACCTATGTCTTATGATAGGGAATAGACCCCTATACATAACCATATAACCATATAAGGTAATAGAACCTCATCCAAGAGGATAAATTGGGCCAAAAGACCAAACACGTGGTACAACGTATTGCTTACGTTTATATTTTGACAATTTTGTACCCCTAAAAGGGAACGAGGTGGAACACCCAAATTTATCATAATACATGTTAAGGTCCGGTACTATAATACCAAATGTTTAAATTGGGCAATTTCCAAAATTTAAGGGGTGGGCCAAAGTACCCCTCCCAAATTTTTAAAGGAGGTACAAATATACCGATATCTTATGAAAGGTAATGGACCCCTATACATGACCATATAACCATATAAGGTAATAACATCTCATCAAAGGGGATAAAATCGACCAAAAATCAAACACGTGGTATAACGTATTGCTTACGTTTATATTTTGGCAATTTTGTGCCCCTGGAAGGAAACGAGGTGGACCACCCAAATTTATCATGATACATATTAGGGTCCTGCACTATAATACCCAATGTTTAAATTGGTCAATTTCCAAAATTTAAAAGGTGGGCCAAAGTACCCCTCCCAAATTTTTCAAGGGGTGCATTAATATACCCATATGTTATGAAAAGTAATGGACCCCTGTATACGTCCATATAACTATATAGGGTAATAATACCTCATCAAAGGGGATAAATTAGGTCAAAAACCCCCGAAATTTGAATTTTTGGCAATTTTTTACCCATGAAAGGGAACGACATAGACACCCAATACTGATAGAGGTACATACTATGGTCCTAGGCTACCACTCCAAATTTTTAAATTTGGCAATTTCCAAAATTGAAGGGGTGGGCCAAGGTACCCCTCCCAGATTTTTCAAGGGGTGCATTAATATACCCATGTCTTATGAAAGGTAATGGACCCCTGTATACGCCCATATAACTATATAGGGTAATAACACCTCATCAAAGGGGATAAATTAGGTCAAAAACCCCCGAAATTTGAATTTTTGGCAATTTTTTACCCATGAAAGGGAACGACATAGACACCCAATACTGATAGAGATACATACTGTGGTCCTAGGCTACCATACCAAATTTTTAGATTTGGCAATTTCCAAAATTTAAGGGGGGTGGTCCTATGTACCCCTGCCAAAATTTAGGGGGTGGGCCATGGTACCCCTGCCAAAATTTAGAGGGGTGGTCCTATGTACCCCTAGGTCATTGACCCCGGCCAGGGACCATGGGTCCTGAGGCAGGGACCCAGCGGCCAAAAAGTGTCCTAAAGTGCAGCCCATACTACTGTTATATAATGCGCCCTGGAAAGAGCAAACATTTTTTTTACATGACCGTTTTTAATGATGAATGAAATCGTTGATCATTGTAATTTGTGTTTTAAAATGTAATTATCTCTTACGCTTTTGATTTCGCATCCTTCGTTGATTGTATTAGTAAGCGACGACATTTTTAATGATAAAAGATAAATAATAATGGAATAAAAGTTTTATTATAAATGTATTTATATGCAGGAAACTTAATGAAGTTATATATGAAGGGCGATCAAAATGTAAAGAATAGCACTATTCTTATGTCATTATTATAAACGGACCAATGTTTCTTAAATATAAAAGTCAAGCTCCCTTGTAACTTTTATATTTAGTCCCTTTATCGGGCGACATTTTATATAACGAGATACTTTGTATCGGTCCATAATTACATATATCTCGGGCAGAAAGTGCTTTTACACAAGCACTATACGTGTTATAATGTTAATTAAAAATAATAAAAGAAGAATGTTTTAATATATAGAAGAAATATACATTATTGTCTAATGGGTTGCTATGTCGTTGTTTATAGATACTTGCTTAACATGTTTGATTGCAAGACAGTTTGTGTAAATATACGTTAAAAGGTAATCAAAGAATAAATTATTTAATATTTATCATGAACTTGTAATTTCGTTAAAAGGTGATCATCTTAGTGAATAAAACATCAGAAGATATTTTAAGGTGAAAACGATTATTGCCACTGAAGATATAACTGAACCAGGGTTAACGACTACCTTTGGTGAGTCGTTGTAACTGATGGAAGGATGGAAGAGGGATGTGTGTTGACAGCATAATAACCAGTGATCTACTGAATTATTTAGCTTTCTTCTGTTTTAGATTTATTTCTTTCTTTATTATTTTCATTATTTGCTTTTGAGAGGGTCTAGCGGCCCTGGTCAGCCTGCCACTGGGAAGAATTACTAAGAAACAATGTCGTTTCAGACACATTTATGACGCATACTAGACCCTAAGCATGACCTTTATGTATTCATGAATTGTTTGCTAACCACCTTACGTTCTCATGCAGTACGAATCAAGATTCTAAACAAACCCTGTTAAGAAACCCGTTTTCACTCTAACTTGTAAGACCAAAAGATATTTAGTATTTTTTTATTTTATTACACATCAGAAGTCTGAATATTGTAGTTGATAAAAACAACTTAAGGCCTAGGGAATCGAACTCGGGACCCCTGAATTACGACACGATCGCTCACGCCACTACGCTAAGACTGTTCTGTTAAGTAAGAGTAAAAAAACACTCGTGTATGTAGCAATTCGCACACGTTTACGATAACAACGAAACACACTGATTTCGGTCATGATAAAATCCTATAGTCGAGAGACTTCAAATTTAAATTTGGAAAACAAAAGTAAACATACAAGCACGCAAGAACATGAAGGAGAAACTGGTTTTAAGAGTAATTCGAACCCTTATATGAAACCTGGTACCTCAGAGAACTTTCTTTTCTGATTCACCGAAAGTAACTCCGTAAGTTGTCTCTATTATCCTTAGTAATACTCATTTTACAGTTATTTCCAGTAACCTTGAACTACAGGGACACGGACACAGATACGTCGAGGACATACAATTTCAAAGGATCACGCACCGAGAATCGAAAACGGGACCGCGAGCATTGAACAATCTGAGGCAGTGATGGCGTGGGTCAATGAAAACTTGACCCATCCACCATCGTGACTCACCACCTACCATGACCACTCTGATCCACCACCCACTGACCCACTCCGACCCACCGAAACACATCGTCATCAACTCTGACACAAGATTCACGACCTCTTCTTCACTGACTAAAAAGTTAATACTTGTAATAAAACCAGGTTGTGAAATTCTAACTAATCTGAGTTTGGACAAATCGGTCAATCGCACAAGCACCGCTCTGGTACAATAAAAATGGATCTGACCTTTACGATATAAAATGGTAAAGTGTTTCTCATGGGCCAAATTACGATGAATTTCAATTAAATTATCATGTTATAATTATTTCCTTGTTGAATTATGGATACTTTTCTGCTTAAAAAGGCATGAAAGTTGAAAGTCCAAAATCAAGGTAAGTAGATACCCATCTGAGGTATAAACAGAAACAAATAAAAAAGAAGGATAATGGATGCCTTGGAAGTAAAACGTAGACAAATTCACAAGTGTTCAGAAGCATATTTTTCAATGATGTTCGACCCTAGCCATAGGAACTAAATACGAGGATCTGATTAGATGAAGTTATCAGTTTCTCGTCACGTAACATAAATAGCAGAAGTCGAACAACTATTACTGTCGGTCTTTGTGTCTGAACTTGCTAGCACAACCAGTTAGTAATTATAATCACTTTGGTGTGGGTTCAAACCCGGCTCAGGGAACTTTCTTTAATTTTTATATTTTATTTTTTATTAAGTTTTCATAACACTTTTTTAATAAATTAGATAAATAATACTCAAGAAAGTGATTTACTTACGTTACGCGTGCAGTTTTGCTACACGAATCAATAGTATAAGTAGCAGTAGTAGAAGTAGTAGTAGTATTAGTTTTAGTGTTAGTACTAGTAGTAGTTGTAGTAGTAGTAGTAGGGACGGGTTAGAAGCCCGGAAGGACCCGTTTTGTTCCAACTTGACTGCCATGATATAAATTTAACAGCTGCTTCTTCAATTTTCTTCTTCTTTAATTCGAACAAAGTGACAATTTTCTTCTAGTACTTTAATACACAATACATACACCAGAAAGTATGGACAATCACAAACTGCAAAAAATCAGAAACGAGTATTTAGTTCCTATAGCTAGGGTCGAGGGTGAAAAAACTGTTCATAAGATACTGTCTGCAATGATTCGGTAGATCAGAGTGGGTCATGGTGAGTCGCAGTTCGACATAGTGGGTGGTTGGTTGCAGTAAGTTACATCCTATTGACCCATGACCCACTGATCTACTCAGAAAACTCGACCCACTGACCCGCCGACTCATTCCAACTCTGATCTGAGGGTGAAGTACTTGGTTCGCTCCCGAGGCAAGTAAGCTTGAGGTGGACAACATTGTGCTCGTGGGTTTTCTCGGGGCACTCCAATTTCCTCCCACTTTCTCCTTACACTAATTCGTGCATAGTAATTCACTTACTTTAATCATGGTCTCCCTTAACCTAACAGGCATAATCGTGGGACATTAAACGCAAAGATCACGAAATATCAAAAGTGCTAATAACAGTATGCCAGAAATGCCTAAAGGACATGAAGAGTTGCAATGAAGCTTTGTGTAGGGACAATACGCAAAAAATAAACGAACACGCGTTTTTAGTTTGTGTGGAGAAACAGTCTTTGGGCCAGGGCATTTTCCGAAAAAAGTAAATATTATGGTAGCAATACAGGAAGGAGTGGATCGAAGCGAATGAAATTGTTTGTCGATATTGTATATGTAAAATAAGGCAATTCGTGTTTCCCAATTGTCCCCATCGGATTTGCTTCACATTTGGAACACTACGAATAAACAGAAATCGTTATGTGTTTTTGTTTATGTGGGAAAATGTTGTAAGGGTTAAAGGCGCCCCACGAAATACTATAAAATACGCCATAGGTAGGAAACGGCTAGTGTTAAAATAGAAAATTTCTATCAATAGATAAATGACCTAAAATTTATAATCAATACAGTGCATTTTGAGTGTGTCTTTCCTGCGTCTACCTCAAACGTTCTAGTTCAAAGACTGAACATTGCGTACTCTAGCATGGTACAAACAGACAGACAAACGAGCAATTGCCACATTAACAAAACAACGTGTCGATTTTATTTTCTGTTTACTTTTGATGTGCCAAATTTGAAGCAAATTGGATGGAGACAATTGGGAAACACGAATTGCCTTATTTTACATATAGAATATTATAACCGCCACCAGGTTATAGAAGTATTTTTTGTGGACGCCCTGTATATTTCGTGAAGACAGTGATTATTATTTTCGATTTGTACTTTATTCTGCAACGCACATAAGTTCTTTCTTTGGTGGGAATTGCTTCTTTCCCACATAATTGGACAAAGAAGTCTTTCATCATTTTTTTCATATATATATTTAAAACGTTGCTTTCGCTGAGAACATTTCAGTTAGTGACTAACCATTTCAGTGTTTCTCCCTGACTTATTATATGCACAGTATATATTCTATAGTTAATGGGAACTGAATTAAGTGTTTTCTTTAATCGCTTATGGAAACATTATAATAGATTGGAGAAATACGGGCTGACCAGATGTTTCAGTAACCAAAGTGGCACCAACTGTGTTGTTTCGTAGCCCGTTATCTGTACTTTCTCACGCCAGTGTTATCGCCGTGTCTAGTGCATTATGGGCAGTTGACTAAAATTAACATAAATTGTTTTCCGTATTCTGTTTGTATGTGCATACAGGTGAGTAACTGAGTAATTTTTGAAATGAACTGCCAACACTATTCCGTTGACCATTGCAACCCGTAGCTTGAGCTTGGACGCTCGAGGAGTTTGACTCCAGGTCTGGAAGATGCAACCACGCATCTCGCGTTGAACTTCAAACATAAGTTGTGTTAAGGGGCACAAGCTATTTAGCCGATGAAGGACGATTACTTACGGCTAGCCCCAATCAGTGAAATCCCAGGTCCTCAGACCTTGTGCGTTTCAAAAGTTATATTCGCGCCCTCCAATATCAGAATTCAACTGTGAAGACCTTCTTTTCGTTTATTTACTCAAGATTTACTTTTACGCTGCAGGACTGTTCAGCGTAACAATTGGGTTCATCGTGGGACGATCCAGACAACTTTCCCCCAGTGCGAATCCCCCAAGTGTGTTCATGGTGTGAGCAAAGTATTTATAGTGATACCTAAATTATAATCATATATACATAGAAAGGGCTATATTTCCCGAATAGGGCAAAACGTAATTTCAGCGGCAAAATTTATTAGTGTCCAGTGTTGTATTCATTTCTCTTCGTTATTTTTTTTTCAAAATAGTGTTCCAATAAATAAGTATAGTGTCAATTAATCCAGTGTGTTTTCGTTGTTTGTATGAGTGATATTTGTGTGCGTTATGGTCTGGATGACCGTCTGATCGTCCGTGAGGTTTTCGAGACGAGACACCCGAACCTCTCGGCGCCTAATGCTCATCTCATTATTGAGACCGACGAGCTTTTTGGGGAAACAGTTTGTAACCTTCTTTGGAGAGGTCTTCGTCGTCCTGTCCAGGTAAGTTAAAGTATCAGGAGCATACTTATTGGTAATACCACGAGCCAAGGACAGCGAACAGAACCACGCCGGTTACAAATAAATGGAAGCCCGAACAGTGACATGAACACTCAATCGATTACAAATAAATAGCTGCCCGAACATGGACCTCGACCTCTAGATGGTTACAAATAAATGGCGCCCGAACAGGGACATGAACATTCAATCGATTACAAATAAATGACGCCCGAACTACCGACCCGAATCGAGACCGTTGGTGCTCGAAAACTTATAAGATCAATATTTTGATATACGATTTCTCTTTCAGCTTAGTACCAGGAATTTGAAAAAATATTCTTTTTCAGGTGATTTTAATAATATGTTTTAGTGATAGTTTATTCTATCCTAATTGTATGTTTTGTTTTATTCTTGTTGAAGATGGCATACAACGAAGCAGATTTGTTTACTAAGATAAGCTTACTTTTTAAAGAGAATATTGACAGATTAAAAAAGGAAAATAGAGAGAATTTTGCCAGGTTAGAACGAAAACTGGATAAAAATAGAGAGACTTTTACTGAGGTAAAGAGCGAATTAGGGCAAAAGATAGACGCTTTACGGGACGTGTTTCGTGAAAATAGCCAAGAAACAGAGAGCGCTGAAAGCAAAACATCGGAATGTGAATCCCAGTTACAGTCAGATTTTCCTACCGAAAGCAAAACACCGGAATTTGAGCCTCAGTTAGTGACTGATATTCCTAGTGTAAATAAAACATTGGAATTGGAACCTGAGCTAGAAACTAATACTCCTAATGAAAAGGAAACGCAGGAATCTGAACTCCAACCAGAGACAGGTAGTCTCAGCCAACCTCGTAACAAATCCGATAATGATTTTATTCATTCAGAATCTAGTAACACCACTTGTAGTCACAGTAGTAGTAGTGAAAATCACGAACATATGATTGTAGACGACAGAGGTCGTAAGCGCACAAAAACAACTACCACAAACTACAGAGAGAAAAAGCGTAAACGAAGTTACAGTTATAGCAATAAGCAAAGATACCAAGTTCAGATCGTAAATAATACGAAATTTAAAGGGAATCAGAACCAAGACCGCACTCGAAAAGGTAGTAACAGAAACAGAAGGAGTCGTAAATCACGGCCACGTAGCCTGAGTTATCACATACTAGACAGGAACCGCAATTTGTGTGACATTAAGCATAGATTTGTACGGAGAGATAACCATCGTAGAAATAGACGAACAAACCGTAATTATCAAAGCAGAAACAGTAATCATAGAAAAAGAAAAAAAAAAGTAACCAAGACTTTGTGTGTTAATACAAATTTTTCTCCTCGGCGAGCGACGCATTTCCAAGCGATAAACATATATTCATTTTTCTTCTTTTTTGCTTTTAGTTTTTGATAGAACACCTGGATACGAAAAGGAGAACTACGCATTTCTTTTAATACTCCTTTTTGCTTCTAGCTTTTAACTGTTCAGCAAAGAATAGATAACACGTTTTTCTTCCTTTGTTTTGATAAGATAGTCGCTGCATTTTCGATCACCTGTTAATGTCGATGAATGACGAACAACACACAGCTGATTGATTCTTTGTGTGTGTGTATGTGTGTGTCTTTGCTCAACGTAGTACTTCATACTTCAACCAGCTGTGCATTTGTGTTGCAAACCTTATCACTAACTTACTATTAGTTTAATGTTATTAATTTTTTCTTCTTTTCATTTCAGATGTTTGAATTTAGATTTTTTTAGTAAATAATTAACGTATCACATACGTAGAGGGACCGTACTTATCCAAAAACGGTTTGATATCTTGGCGAGATATCCGTACCTCAGCTAGTGGGAAGATGTTTTGGCGTTATAATATATATTTTTATTGTATTTTAAATTTTAAATCCCTTTTTAGGATCCTTTCCCACTTTCGAAATTCTTAAATATGTTATTACATGTTATTTAGAATTAATGTTTGATTTTCTTTTAGAAAAAAAAAAAATTATCGAGATGCCCAGGATAAGAAAACTTTTGGTTGTTAAATATATATACATTTTATATTTGTGATTAAAACTTAGTACGTAATCTCATGCGTAGAACATGAAACTTTACAATTACCAATGTTAAATTTCTTTTTCAGTGTTAATCTTAGATTCCCGTTTTCATTTTTAAATGTTTACTGTAATTTGATTGAACCTCATTTACGTCATTTACCCGATTTTGACTTATTTGAATTTCCAGGATGTGACATGATATAATTCGTTCGAAGAGAAAAGTTTAGAACGGAAAGTAGGCTAAGCCTTAAACGAGTGAAACAGACATTTCCTTGCTAGCTAATAGTGTGTGTAGGAATGTCGCGTGAATAGTATAATTCTCCGAACGGAAGCAGTAATCTTTTTATTTTAGAAAGAACTATATGAACAGATATTCTGATGGTGAACGGTCGTTTTTTCCCTCATATTAATATGTATGCGGAAATATGTTTAACTTCTATATTTTCTTGTAATTTCTAATTAACATTTTTTTTCTTCTCTAGACCACTGAACGACCGTAGGGAAACTTCTTCGGGTAGGATATTTTATGGGGATAAATATAAATATTTTTTTTCAGGGAGGCAATTTTTCCTGGAATTGCAGATCTGTTGCAAAAATGGATGTGGCTAATCCATTGGATATTCCATAGCTAACTGTATTTTCGCCATCAATCGCAAAATATAGTTTTTCATTTCTCTTCTTTATGGTATCCGTAACTAAGTATGCGTATTCTTAGGTTAGATTTTTTGAGTATGTTATTGTCTAGTAACATTTCAGCGAATATTTTAACGTTTATGAATCGTAACTATGTTGTGTACTTGTATGCTAATGAGTTGTAATGTTTATTTTTCATATTAATTTTGAGAAAATCGTATATTTTAGTCACAGTATGTCCCAAAACTATTTGAAATTTATTAGTAACATTGTTTTTGTTATGGAGGATTTTTTAAATCAACATGGCCAAAGGTTTTGGAATATAAATCTTTAGGTTTCAGCCATACTGCCAATGACGGATGATTTTCTTCAAAAATCGACATGGCCCATTATTTATGAGGTTTCAGCCGTCTCTGAGATATCGATATAGATCCCGAAATAATAAACTTATTTTATTTCCAACAGCATGAAGCCATAACGATTTTTTGAAAATTACTTTGTCAATTATTTCGTATGCTCGATGACTTTGAATTTTTATGTGTCAATAAGAACATTTTGAATATTTTGTAGCAATGATGCCTAAGAAAGTTTAACTGTCGTGAAATTACATAACCATTTTGTAGGGAATTTAATCTTGATGTTTCAGATCGACCAGAAAGTTGTAATGTCGTTGACTATATTTTTGTTTGTATCCCATGTTTTTCTTTTCACAGGTCTCATGTATTTTGTCTTTTAGAGACATATTTTACGATGCTACGAGAGCATTTGTATTTTGTGTGTTTACACATTTTTTCTAGGTGGAAGACGTATGTTATGTTCCAGGGAACATACGCGTAGTTTACTGAATATTAATGTTTATATTTCAGTTTTGTGCAGAAACAATTTTGTAAGTGCCTAGGGTTGCAGGCCTTCCTCGTTTCTAGTTTTTTTTTTGCCTCGCAGGTGTCGATGGCATATTGTGTGTGTAAGTACGTGTAGTATTACACATTTTTCCCACCAATGGTTTTGGTCAATTCATGGCGTAATGACCATTTATTTTCAGGAATGTTTGGACTAGTGAGTCAACTTCCTTGATTCAGACCTTCGAAAAACTTGGATCAATATTGAATAGTTTTCAACACTTTATTAATAAATTCTTTGCAGATAATACCCATCTATTTTGGTAACCCTACAATGTTTACGTTTTTGGAAGTGAACAACAACCATTATTTTAGGCTTAAGCTCATAATAACTTTGTTTCAGAATGAAATCATTTGTTGTATTGAGCATTATCGAACTAAAGTCTCGACGAGCAGATGGCATTTGATCTTATGGCGTGCCGAATTTCCTTCATACATGTCAACGAAATCACGATCTTTTTCTTTGATATGCAGAATCATGCTTATTTCTTGGAATTACTATAAACGTCAATTTTGACACTTAAGTTTATTTTTTTTATTTTTGAAAAACGATTTTTCGTTCTTTTCTGCCAAACAACACGAGGCACAGTTAAAAAAAAAAAAAAAAGGGACATACAGGTGAAAATCTTATTTTGTTTATATATTGTCAGTTTATCATGTGTTTACATTTCCATTCATTTTACTTTTTCAATGATTTTCATATTTTTCAAATATATTATAGTGATATCGAAACTTTGATAATAATTTTAATATTTTAGTACCTTTAACATGTTTTACTATTTGCTTATTCATTCACATTTTGATATTTTAAATATAGATATCAGTATATTTACTAATTTTTATTGAGATATTTGATAATTCTTCAAGTCGATGTTTTCATAAATAGTTATCGTGTGTGTATATTTATTTCATATTGCACAAAATAAAGTGATCGAAACGGAACACTCAAACATTTTACGAAAAGAATTTATTAGTGTTAAAAAAAAAAAAAACATTTAAATAGCCCTATAACGTATTTACTTCATATTATATCAAATAAAGTGATCGAAACGGAACACTTAGACATTTTACAAAAAGTATTTGCGTGTTAAAAAAAAAAAAAAAAGGAATTTTAATAGCCCTACAAACGCTTTCTGCGAACTTAAAAAAAAAAAAAAAAAAAAAAGTTATCATACAGGTGTTTCAACCGTACCTCGTTTCTCACACCAGTGTTAAAAAAAAAAAAAAAATCTCCCCTTCTCCCCATCAACTCATCGTTGGAGAATCATGGAGGATACTCACACAGGAAGACAGCATGGTTTCAACATGTGAAGTAACGGAAGATAAGGAAACCCAACTGCACCAGTTGTTCAAGAGGATCTTATTACTTCATGGAACATTTGGATTGGACATTGCTCATGCAGGAACCTCATCATGTTGTAGTGAGTGAACTAGTTCTTTAACTATTTTAAATAGCCCTTTTTCAGGTGAAAAACCATTCATCGTCTATGCACGTAAGTCTCACACCATATGACAGTGTTGCCAACTAACTTATTTTAAATTTTCAGGTGAAAAACCTAATTTTATTCATACTTCGTCAGACGGCCAAGGGTTCTCAACCTGTCCACGTGTGCACTTGACAGGTCGTTCCACTTTCGGACACCAATCTATAACCGCCACCAGGTTATAGAAGTATTTTTTGTGGACGCCCTGTATATTTCGTGAAGACAGTGATTATTATTTTCGATTTGTACTTTATTCTGCAACGCACATAAGTTCTTTCTTTGGTGGGAATTGCTTCTTTCCCACATAATTGGACAAAGAAGTCTTTCATCATTTTTTTCATATATATATTTAAAACGTTGCTTTCGCTGAGAACATTTCAGTTAGTGACTAACCATTTCAGTGTTTCTCCCTGACTTATTATATGCACAGTATATATTCTATAGTTAATGGGAACTGAATTAAGTGTTTTCTTTAATCGCTTATGGAAACATTATAATAGATTGGAGAAATACGGGCTGACCAGATGTTTCAGTAACCAAAGTGGCACCAACTGTGTTGTTTCGTAGCCCGTTATCTGTACTTTCTCACGCCAGTGTTATCGCCGTGTCTAGTGCATTATGGGCAGTTGACTAAAATTAACATAAATTGTTTTCCGTATTCTGTTTGTATGTGCATACAGGTGAGTAACTGAGTAATTTTTGAAATGAACTGCCAACACTATTCCGTTGACCATTGCAACCCGTAGCTTGAGCTTGGACGCTCGAGGAGTTTGACTCCAGGTCTGGAAGATGCAACCACGCATCTCGCGTTGAACTTCAAACATAAGTTGTGTTAAGGGGCACAAGCTATTTAGCCGATGAAGGACGATTACTTACGGCTAGCCCCAATCAGTGAAATCCCAGGTCCTCAGACCTTGTGCGTTTCAAAAGTTATATTCGCGCCCTCCAATATCAGAATTCAACTGTGAAGACCTTCTTTTCGTTTATTTACTCAAGATTTACTTTTACGCTGCAGGACTGTTCAGCGTAACAATTGGGTTCATCGTGGGACGATCCAGACAACTTTCCCCCAGTGCGAATCCCCCAAGTGTGTTCATGGTGTGAGCAAAGTATTTATAGTGATACCTAAATTATAATCATATATACATAGAAAGGGCTATATTTCCCGAATAGGGCAAAACGTAATTTCAGCGGCAAAATTTATTAGTGTCCAGTGTTGTATTCATTTCTCTTCGTTATTTTTTTTTCAAAATAGTGTTCCAATAAATAAGTATAGTGTCAATTAATCCAGTGTGTTTTCGTTGTTTGTATGAGTGATATTTGTGTGCGTTATGGTCTGGATGACCGTCTGATCGTCCGTGAGGTTTTCGAGACGAGACACCCGAACCTCTCGGCGCCTAATGCTCATCTCATTATTGAGACCGACGAGCTTTTTGGGGAAACAGTTTGTAACCTTCTTTGGAGAGGTCTTCGTCGTCCTGTCCAGGTAAGTTAAAGTATCAGGAGCATACTTATTGGTAATACCACGAGCCAAGGACAGCGAACAGAACCACGCCGGTTACAAATAAATGGAAGCCCGAACAGTGACATGAACACTCAATCGATTACAAATAAATAGCTGCCCGAACATGGACCTCGACCTCTAGATGGTTACAATATCTAGACCTAAACACAATTTCATTCGCTTCGATCCATTCCTTCCTGTACTTTTACGATAATACTTACTTTTTCCGGACGAGGCCTTGGCAACAACACTACTCCACACAAGCTAAAAACACATGTTCGCTTACTTTTTGCGTATTATAAGTATACAAAATTTCCTTGCAATTCTCCATATCCTTTATGCACTTCTGGCGTATACTTATAACCACTTGATAATTGATAATCAAAGGTTTGTAAGGGCTGTGCCCCACCCAACTTTTTTTTTTTTTTTTAAGGAAAATATGAAACACATATTGCCTCATTTTACAATAAATATCTGTGCACAATTACATTCACTTCAGTCCACTTCATCTTGCCTTTAGGTTGTCAACTTTCACAATTTTGGGTGGGGGCTTCTGCTTTTGCGGAAAACAGTTTTTCCCCAGAAAATGAAAAAGGAAACAAATATTCGTTTCCTTTTTGCGTATTGGTCCTACACAAAGTTTCGTTGCAATTCTTTATGACCTTTAGGCACTTCTGACGTACTGTTATTAACAATTTTGAAATTTCATGATCAAAGTATTTGGGGAGTCCGTGCCCACCCAACCATTTTTTCCAGAAAAATATGAAACACATATTCCCTCATTCGGGTCTTGAATACCTGTACACAATTTGGTTCGCTTCGGTCCACTTATTGATTTCTGGTGTCAAATTTTAAAATTTTTGGTGAGTTCCTTTGTCCCCTAAAACAGTTTTTCCGCAGAATATAATAAACACGTATCCGTTTATTTCTTGCGTATTGTGTCTATACAAAGTTTCGTTACAAATCTTCATGTCCTTTACGCACTTTTGACGTACTGTTATTAGCACTTTTGATATTTCGTGATCTTTGCGTTTAATGTCCCACGATTATGTTGTTAGGTTAAGGGAGACCATGATTAAAGCAAGTGAATTACTATGCACGAATTAGTGTAAGGAGAAAGTGGGAGGGAATTGGAATGTCCCGAGTAAACCCACGAGCACGATGTTGTCCACCTCAAGCTTACTTGCCTTGGGAACGAACCAACTACTCCACCTTCAGATCAAAGTAGGAGTGGGTCGGTGGGTCAGGGAGTCAAGTGGGTCGAGTTTTATGAGCGGGTCATGGGTCAACAGCATGTGACTTACTGCGACCCACCATGAAACACTGCTAACCACCATGATCCACTGCAACCCACCGACGCACTCTACTTACGGTATTGTAGAGAGTATCTTCTGAACAGTATATTTGTTCACCCTCGATCCTAGCCATAGGAACTAAATAACGTTTCTAATTCTTTGTAGTTTGTGATTGTCGAACCCTTCCGGTGTATGTATTGTGTTTTATAGTAATAAAAGAAAATTGTCACTTTGTTGGAATTAAAGAAGAAAATTGAAGAAGCAGCTGAGGTTAAATTTATTTCGTGGCAGTGAAGTTGGAACAAAACGAGCCCTTCCGGGCTTCTAACTGGTTACTGCTACTACTACTACTAATAATAATAATAATAATACTAATACTAATACTAACACTACTACAACTCATAATACTTATACTATGGATTCGAGTAGCAAAACTGCATGTGTAACGTAAGTAAATCACATTTTTGAGTATTATTGATCTTATTTTAATGAAAAAGTGTTATGAAAACTTAATAAAAAGTAAAATATAAAAAACCTGAGCCGGATTTCAACCCACGTCAAAATTGATTATAATTAATAACCAGTTGTGTTAGCACATTCGGCCACGAAGACCGACAGTAGTAGTTGTTTGATTTCTGCTATATTTCTGGTACGTGGCGAACCAGAAACGAACAACTTCATCTAATCACAACCGCGTATTTAGGTCCTGTGGCTAGCGTCGAGTGTCTTTGACAAATATTCTTCTGAACATTGATGAATTTGTCTACGTTTTACTTTCAACGCCTGCATTACCCTTCGTTTTCCATTTGTTTCTGTTTACTTACCTCAGATCAGTTTCTCTAAGTGAAAAAAGAACTTCAGGCATTTTTGGATATTGATATTTGTACTTGAAATAATAGTAATAGGACTTACACTATTACTTGCTTTACAGACACACCATGTGAGCTTTTGGAGGAGCTAACTACTCGAAAAAATACATTTTTGAATCACTGTAATATATATTAATTATTATATAAACAATTGATGTAACTATGGGTGCCTGATCATCACGGCCAAATTGGAAAGTCAAATGGAATGACTTTTGGTATATAGTTATGCCTTAATCAAAACTGGGATGTTATCATATCACTTTCATTATAATAATATCTTAAGGGAGTGGTGGGGATTCGAATTTTCGCCAAAAAAAGATTAGTTTGTCACAAGCCGTTAAAATTACGGAGCTGAAATTCCGTATATTAACTCTTTATTGAAAATGAACAAAACTTCTTATAGCATTATTTAAAGTTCTCCTTTATGAGGGGGCGCCATTTTCTATATATATGCAAAATTGGTAGTGGTTTGGTTTGTGAGGATAATCGAAAACTCTCAATATTAGTTGGGAACAAGATTGAGAAAAAATAGTAAACTGCTTCGCATCATTGAAAAATTTATATGCTTAGTTACACGGAAATTTTTAGTTTGTACTGTACTTTTTTATACTTACCCTGATTTTGGACTTCCAAATTTCATGCGTTTTTCCACTGAAAAGAATCGATAATTCAAGAAGGAAATAACTATAACATGATAATTTAATTGAAATTCATCGTAATTTGGCAGATGATAAACACTTTACCATTTTATATAGTAAAGGTCTGATCCACCTTCATTGTAACAGAGCGGTGCTTGTGCGATTGACCGATTAGTCTAAACTCCAATTAGTTAGAATTTCACAACTTGGTTTTATTTCAAGTATAAAGTCTTTAGTCAGTAAAGAAGAGGTCGTGAATCATGTGTCACAGTTGATAATGATGTGTTTTTGTGGGTGGTGGATCAGAATGGGTCATGGTGGACGGTGGGACACGATGGATGGTGGGTCAAGTTTTCATTGACCCACGCCATCACTGCCTCAGATAGTTCAGTGCTCGCGGTCCCGTGTTCGATTCCCGGTGCGTGATCCTTTAAAATTCTATATGTTGTCGATGTATCTATGTTTATGTCCCTGTAGTTCAAGGTTACTGGAAATAACTGTAAAACGAGTATTACTAAGTATAATAGAGACAACTTACGGAGTTACTTTCGGTGAATCAGAAAAGAAAGTTCTTTGAGGTACCAGGTTTCATATAAGGGTTCGAATTACTCTTAAAACCAGTTTCTCCTTCATGTCCTTGCGTGCTTGTATGTCTATTTTTGTTTTCTAATTTAAATTTGAAGTCTCACGACTATAGAATTTTATCATGACCGAAATTAGTATGTTTCGTCGTTAACGTAAACTTGTGCAATTTGCTACACACGCGAGTTTTTTTTTTTTTTTTTAATCTTACTTAGCTGAACAGTCTTAGCGTAGTGGCGTGAGCGATCATTTCGTAATTCTTGGGTCTCGGGTTCGATTCCCTGGGCGGTATGTTGTTTTATCAACAACAATATTCATACTTCTGACGTGTAATACAATAGAAAATACTAAATTTCTTTCGATCTTACAAGTTAGAGTAGAAACGAATTTCTTCAAACGGAAAATACTGTACTAGCAATATGCCGTTACATGTCTGTCTGCAACCTTGAATCGTACTGTATGAAAATGTAATGTGATTAGCAAACAATTCGTGAATACATAAAGGTCATGCTTAGGGCCTAGTATGAGTCATAAATGTGTCTGAAACGATATTGTTTCCTAGTACTTCTTCCGAACGTCTTCCACTATTACTCCTACTAACTAACTAACTCTATGGCCTATGGAACCCGGAGGTTCAATGTCGCGTTCACAAAAGTTCTCCACTTACTTCTATCCTTAGCTAACTGCATCCAGTTTCTACTTTGTATTCCAATCTCTGCAAGATCCATCTCAATATTTTCCTCCCATCTGCGCCTAGGTCTTCCTAATGGTCGTTTTCCGATTAGTCTTCCAGTCAAGACTTTGAAAGCGTTTTTAATTTCTTCCATTCTAGCTACATGACCTGCCCATCTAAGCCTCCTAGACTTGACGACCCTAACAATGTTTGGTAAACCGTATAAATTATGTAGTTCCTCGTTATGAAGTTTCCGCCATTCCCCATTCCTGTTCCTCTTGGATCCGAATATTTGTCTAGTGATCTTGTTCTCAAATACTTTCAGTCTATGTTCTTCCTTCAGAGTAAGCGACCATGTTTCGCAACCATACAGAACAACAGGCATGATTATCGTTTTGTACATTTTAAGCTTCAAATTCCTGGACAGAATTCGTGACAAGAGATTTTGAAGCGAATAGTAACACGAATTCCCTGCTTTCAGTCGATATTTAATTTCTTCGTGAATATGATTTTCGTGTGTTAACATTGATCCTAGATATTTGAAACTATCCACTTTATCAAAAGTATTATTTAATATTTTAACACATCCATAATTTGCTGTATTACGGTCCCGACGCACTTCCATGTATTTAGTTTTCTCAGCATTAGCTTCTAAACCCGTGTCCCTGCAAGCTTTTAATAAGATCTCTGCATTTCTTTTTATTGTTCTCCTATCATCCCCTATTAAATTTACATCATCAGCATAAGCCGTAGCCTGGTGAATACCGTTCAACTCTAGGCTTTGGTTGCTATCTTTGATTTTCCTTATAGCGTACTCCAGAACAAAGTTAAATAATAATGGCGATAACACATCTCCTGGTTTCAGGCCATTTTCGACGTGAAAGCTCGTGGACAAAAATTTTCCTACCCGGACTTTACTTTGGGATTCATTTAAACATATATTAATTAATCTAATTAGCTTTCTCGGTATTTCAAGTTCTATAAGAACGTTTTATAATGTTCGTCTCCTAACCGAGTCATACGCCTTTCTAAAATCAATAAATAGTTGATGTGCCGGGGTATTGTATTCCCAGTTTTTTTCGAGTATTTGGCGAATGGTAAATATTTGGTCGATAGTTGATCGATTTCGTCTAAATCCGCACTGATAATCTCCAATAATTTCATCTCCGTATGGGGTCAGTCTTGCTAATAGAATATTTGAAAGTATTTTATAGGATTTTGACAGAAGAGAAATGCCTCGATAATTATTACAGTCAGTTTTGTCGCCTTTCTTGTGAATTGGAACAATGATTGATACTCTCCACTCTTGTGGCAATTCTTCCTTGTTCCAGATAAGGAGAATGAGTTTGTGTATATTGTTCCACAATTTTTCGGAATGAGTTTGTGTATATTGTTCCACAATTTTTCGCCTCCAGCTAAAATTAACTCAGTCGGAATTTCATCTACACCCGGAGATTTGTGTTTCTTTAATTTCTTTATAGCGGTTTCTAATTCTATTCGGTTGGGTTCTGGAATGTACGGTTCTGCGGTATCTATCTCCTTTTCTCCACGCACACTAGTTTTTGGTTGCGTGTTAAGCAAATCGTCAAAGAAATCTTTCCATCTATTTAAGATGCTACCCCTATCAGTGAGAACTGTACCGTCAGATTTATTTAATATATAAATACGAGGTTAGTAGCCTTTCTTAAATTCACTGATCCCCTTATACATGTCCCGGATGTTTTGTTTTTTACTATTATCATCAAGTTCCTTAATTGTAACTTTAAAAAAATCACGTTTCTTTGTTCTAAATGTTTTGGAAGTTTCCCGCCTGGTATCTGCGAAATTTTGTGTAGTTATTTCATTCAAATTTTGTAGCCAGCGTAATTTTGCCTGTTTTCTCTTCTCTGCTGGTTTAATGCACTCCTGGTCGAAACATGGTTTGTTCCTACGTATTTCCGCGTGTCGTAACGTTTCTTTTGCTGAAATTTTAATTCTACCTCTAATTTCAATCCAGGTATCCTCAACACTAGTGCACTCCGAGTCTTCTAAGATCGAGAATCTATTCGAAACTTCAAACTGGTTTTCCTCTCTTACCTGGCTTTCTTCTAATTTCTTTAAATTGAATCTCTCCATTTTCGGACATTGAATATTACCTTTATTCATCGATAATCTCTTTCGTATTATCGCTGCTGATCACCCAGGTAGTGATCAGTGTCAGAATCAGCCCTTCTAAACGACCGGACATCAATTATGCTAGATTGCCTTTTTCTATCTATTAGAACGTGATCAATTTGATTATGTGTTTTTCCGTCTGGTGATGTCCAAAAGTATTTATGAACGTCGCGATGTGGGAATTTTGTACTCTTCACGACTAAGTTTTTGGATGTTGCAAAGTTCACGAGTCTAACACCGTTGTCATTACTTTCCATATGTAGACTTTCGTTCCCTATAATCGGTTTGAAAATATCTTCTCGTCCTACCTTCGCATTGAAATCCGCTAATAGAATTTTCATATGGTATCGCGGGAGTTGGTCAAATATCCGTTCCACTTCTTCGTAAAAGCTGTCTTTTATATCATCATCCTTATCTTTAGTTGGGACATTTAAAACAATAATATCACACCACCGTCCCTTAAGAATAATAAAAGAAAGTCTGTCAGTAACAAATTCAACCCGTTCAATTGCTGGTAGTATTCGTTTGTGAACGAAAAACCCTGTTCCTAACTGGTGATTTTATTGCCTTCCCCGTAAAACAACGTAAAATTTCCGGAATTCACAGATCCTTTTCCTTCCCACCTAACTTCCTGAACTCCTACTAGGTCCATTCTGTATTTCTCCAGCTCACTCGTTACGGATTTTAACGCGCCTGCCCTATAAAGACTTCTAATATTCCATGTTCCAAATCTCATGTCCATTTTCTTTTGCTGATATCGTGCCAAGTTATCAGTCCGTGTCCGAGGCTTTGTAAATATTTCTGAACAAGTGCTTTTTTTTTTTTTTTTTACAGGTTGAGGTTGTTAATCTTACCCAAACCCCCAAGCTGGAGGACCACTCCTAGTCGGCTGTCCGCGACTGCTTATTCAGTATATTCGCAGCTAACCTTTATATCTAGAGGTCTTCTTCTCGATCCGCAACCTGAGGACGCGCCATGCCGTGGTGACAGGAACCCACGTTACACGGTTATTACTCCTACTGCTAGAAATAATATTTTCGTTCGCTACATTTCCAACACGTACTGCTAGAAATATTTTCGTTCGCCATTTCTAACACGTTCCATATATCCGGTCAACCAAAATTTGTAAATAGGAACTATTCTTTTTTACATTTGTATGTATATTTTGCGAAAATATCAATATAACGCATTCATAATCCAAAATCGTTTATCCAAAGAAAGCGTGTTACTATGTATCGTGATGAAGACAAATCCTACTTAGTTTCTGTTTAGGCATCCGAAGTTTCGATATTAATATTGTCTAGCTGACACCTTCTCTCTCTCCCTCTTTTCTTTCGGACACTAAT
This sequence comes from Thermobia domestica, assembly GCF_964235325.1. Lineage (NCBI taxonomy): Eukaryota > Metazoa > Arthropoda > Insecta > Zygentoma > Lepismatidae > Thermobia > Thermobia domestica. Next base: position 155,025,173 of record NC_137456.1, on the reverse strand, counting down.
CCTTCAAAAGTATCTCTTATTCTTTCTTTTTCTTTTCCTATCGACTTCACTATGCTTATTTACATTACAATAGGACGTAATATTGAGGTCTCAAATCATCAGTAATAATAAGAGGAAGAATTATTACTATTATTATTATTATTATTATTATTATTATTATTATTATTATTATTATTATTATTATTACTGAATATTTGATAGTTCAAGCATTGAAACATGCAAGTATTCAAATATCTGAAGATAATAAAACGTTTGTCATCGCCGACCAATTGCCACCAAAAATTGTAAAGTAAAAAAAAAAAAAGGTACTTGTCTTTCGTGGATCCGATTCGATTACCTTCAGATTGCTAATCAAACACCTCTGAACCACGATCACTACGCAATAATTGGTTCATCTTTAGTTTGTTTACGAGTATAATATATGCACCGTATTTGATTCAAAATAAAGCAATTTTGCTTTTTGTTTTTTAAAAAAATCTGTAATGTTGATAATTTAGTGAATTAAATGATATAATAGCCTCCGAGTTCTGAATTATATATTCCTCTGTTTTGCCAATCAATTTGTCCATTAAGAAGCTACTGTTTTAAGCGAGCAGAAAAGGCTCTTTACTTAGGGGAGCCGGAGTAAATAATTTTTATAAGGGATCGTCAAAGTTTAATCAACGAGTCCGTAAAACTTTTTGAGTACCGCTTAGTTCAAATAGAGTTTTGCTTAGTCTTCCTGCGTAATGTTATAAAAAAACTGTAGCGTTATTTGTAATATAAAAATGCAAAAAATGTATACTTTAAGTATTGAAGACTTGGTAGATGAAGGAATGTGACACCGGTAATCAAATATGAGAATAATCGAGCTAAGAATAGTGGATATCAATTAACCTTTAAAATGATGTAGGGCAGACATTTCGGCTACTTTTGGAAAATCGGGGGTATCCAAGTAAGTAGCTGTATTTGATTTAATTAATCCAATGTTCTCGGGATAGCTGCCAGAGTGAATGTTGCAATGCTGAGCTTTCTCTACCATATAGCGGTAACATCTTCAGAGCTATGCGTTGGAGTATGCTGGTCGTACAATTTATATTGTAGTCTTAAGGAATTGGTGTGCTTCTATTGGTTGTTGTCATTGACCAATAGCATGATCTGATGATGCCACTGGAAACTGTTCTCTGATTTGATCTTGTTATTTTTTTCGTACTGAGAAGCTGAAGCCACATGTCAGGTAGATGATAACCTTCGTCTCTGTTGATGCAGGGCTTGTGTGTACGTATGAATAGAGCTTCATGTATTTTCCTGTCCCATAACTTTTTGCTTTTCTTTAGAACTTCAATTTGGTCTCACATAGTCGTATAATTGTATTGTATGCAGTGTTCGACTATTGCAGATTTTCCCCGTTGTTTCAGTCTTAGCCCAGGAAACAAGAGGTTTTTGTCGGGGAAATCAATTTTTGCCAGTTGTTAGAACCCAACTAGAGGTGCATTTTCCCAAAATTCCCTATCCCTCCCACTTGTGCTTTCCCCTCCACTCCCTTTAACATCCAATTTGCAAGTTTTCGATTATCGCTCATATCTCCATTATTATTAATTCGATCTTCAAACTTTTTTACTGTTCTTTTTCTTGTACCACGATCTAAAAAAATATATAAACAATTTTCGCTAGCTCTAATACTTTAAGAGCTATTCATAGAAATATATAAAATTTTACATTTTTATGTGTACCTTTTCCCGTTTTTTATATTTTGACTTTTGTTTCGATACTTTGTAGGAACATATTAAATAAAAGTTGTAGAGCGCTTGCGCTTCTTTAGCTTTAGAACGGTGTATATATTAATATACTTAGAGGTATGGGAACGTTTAAAATAAAACCTTAAGAGAGTGAAGTGCGCGCTTACCGTTATTGCAAACTTCGCAGAGTTGACGTGTTCTCGCTTGCCTCGTTTACCTCAAATACCAAAGCATAAGATCGCATGGACACCTACGCAATATCCAAAAATGGGCTCCTTTCATTCTTTTTCTGATTTTGTAGGTTCGTTGATTCCTGACACTTATAGTCCCTGCCTTAAGCCACACTCACTATTGTTCTTCATGAATGATGATCGCAAATAAATATTTCCCGATTTTCTAGAATATATTACTCGTATTTTATCAATTTCGCGTATCTTTTTTGTCTGTTTTGGTTCGAGAATCTTTTGTCCCTAACCCATATGATGTAGGGTTGTTCCACTATCCACCACCTATGGACCCGCCGTGTACCGGATTGACAACCGTCTAATAAATAGTGGTGTGAGTTAATTGATACTAGTATGTATTAAATATAATCATTGAAATTCACAGTATCCCGGACCTCCACCTATCACTAGCTAATGTTACATTTTTTGTGTTTGTAAAGTGGGTTAATTTCTCTCAAATTCCAAGGTTTTTTCCTTGAAATATTATGATATACAAAAATGTTCTTTTGCTCACTGCTACAAAAATATGAGATTTTCATGCAACACTTCGTATACCTTATTGTAGACTTCCCAATAAATCACTACATGGGTTTAAATCCGTCCAGAATTTAAAGTGTTAATTATTCTCAATGAAAAATGTATTCTACGATATGTTTCGTGAACGCACACGCATATATTATTACTAATGAATCAAATAATAGCCATTAGCCCGGGCTTCTTCCTGCTTGAAATAAAAATGCTGTACTTTCGCTAGATGTAGAGGGAGAAGTAACAAAAAAGATCGCATATAGTTCAATCGTAAAAAATGAAATGAAATCTTTGAGTTTTACGTCCCACGGTTATGCCGGTTAGGCTAAAGGAGACGGTGATGATGAGTAATGAATGAAATGGTGGAATGAAGAAAGTGGGAGGAAACGGGAGAACCCCGAGAAAACCCACGCACAAGGTGTTTGTCCACCACAAAGTTCACTTGGCGGGGGCAATAGTTCAATCGTGTTATGATTTGATTAATGCAAATTATGGCGGCCTTTGACCGTTAGCAGTTTGTTAGATTAGAAAAGTACCACAAAGCAATGAGTCCTTGAAGGAATATATATGCACATGCACCCAGGGCCGGCCTTAGGTGGTGCGGGGCCCAATTGGGAAAATTTTGCGGGGCCCCAGGTTTACAACTAACTTGCACTAAGGTCTGTATAACCTACACACCCACCCACCCACCCACACACACACACACACACACACATATATATATATATATATATATATATATATATATGTAACGTGGGTTCCTGTCACCGCGGCATGGCGCGTCCTCAGGTTGCGGATCGAGGAGAAGGCCTCTAGATATAGAGGTTAGCTGCGAATATACTGAATAAGCAGTCGCGGACAGCCGACTAGGAGTGGTCCTCCAGCTTGGGGGTTAGGGTAGGGCTAACAACCTCATCCTCTTAAAAAAAAAAGCACTTGTTCAGAAATGTTCACAAAAGCCTCGGACAAGGACTGATAACTTGGCACTACCTCAGCAAAAGAAACTGGATGCAGTTAGCTAAGGATAGAAGTCAGTGGAGAGCTTTTGTGAACGCGGCATTGAACCTCTGGGTTCCATAGGCCATAGAGTTATATATATATATATATATATATATATATATATATATATATATATATATATATATATATATATATATATATATATATATCACTGTCCCTGCTGTTCTAGTTGTTAGCGCGTGGGCCTGTGGTGTACATAGTCTCGAGCCCGATTCCCGATTCTTAATTTCATAATCACTCCCTTTCATTAATCATCCTTGATTACTTGAAACATTCTTGGTGTCATATCTTTTTGGTGATAATTGTGGAATTACCCTTAGGTTTGATTGAGGGTAATGTAAAAATTATCTAAAGGCTGATGGTATGATGTGCACCTTCTTCTGTAGAATCGCATTTTTACATATAGTTTCAGTAACAAATTTTGAAGCACTGATAACACATATCTACAAATTTCAACTTTCAAAAATGTGCAGAGATAAAATAATGCAATCTTTACTTAATCACACGTCCTGAAAACGAAAATGCAATCATTTTTTTGTATCATCCTCAGATTTTCTGCTAGGATGATGATGAAAACTGCTGACAGGAGTAAATGTAATTTGAGATATAAAATAAAATGGTTGTGTATGAAGATAAATTCCAAGTTTCAATCAAAGAAATGCATGTATGTCACACTAAACATTGCAAACACATCAATTACAAACTTATCTATATATCGTTATTACGTACTCATATACAGGGTATTCCAGGAAAAGCCGACAAACTTCGCATATGTGTTCAAAACCTCCATACAAAAAAAAAAAAAAAAAAAAATCTGCAATTTTAATCGAAACGGCTTAATTATGGAGATACGGATAATAAAAGGGTAAGAGTAATGACCAATTCCAGTAATTACTTTTAATTGGCTTTCTCTCCGTAATTAAACGTTTCCGACTAAAGTCGCAAAAAATATATATATTTCTTGTATTGAGATCCTGAACACATATGATAAGTAGGGTTGCCAACTGGCCGGTTTTTGACCAGCCTAGCCGGATATATTGCTGTGATTTTGATTAAAGCCGGTGACCGGTACAAACTTCTTATCAACCCCTTTATGACCGGCTTTTTTCTCAAATTTGTAGCTAGTTTGAAGCAGTTTCATGTAGTTCGAAGTATAGATTTAAAAAGTAACTTTCATTCTGTAAATCCAAAACAATCACCTTTCACCATCTATCAATGGTTAATATATTTTGTTCGTCTGTCTAGATAATTTTAAAGAGATGACAGGGACTGTATTAGGGAAAATTTGAAATTTACTTGTAACAAGGAATTTTGTACATTTATTGAGAGTGAAAAAGACTTCTTAATGCAATTTCCTGTAGTTGAAGTATAAGTTTAAAGAATAAATTTCATTTTCCAAATCCAAAATTGTCACGTAAGGATTAATACACTTCTGTTCATCTGTTTCGATAATTTTAAAGAAGTGGCAGTTACTGGTAAATACAATAAAATGATCAATGCCGATTTCAGTTTCTCATTTATAGCACAATGTATCTTCTATTAAGCTTATTAGTGAATGTGCTAAGGATATGCAGAATACAGGTGCTAATGCACTTTTGTTCACGATAGTACATGGGTCCGAACAAGAATATTTCACACTTAGACCTATATCATAGGGCATTTTGAGGAGGGTGCCATTTTTTTTTCCAATGTTGGCAACCCTAATGATAAGTGTCAGTTTATCCCCGGAACACCCTGCATATTTACTTATAGGCTTGATTAGGAAAACTGATTAACAGCAAAGACAGTTTCGAAACATTTTCCCGTTTCTATGTTATGGAGTTCTCTTTGGGAAGGAACTAACAGTAATCTCTCATTATGGACGGATCCTATTTCCCTTTATAACGTTTTCCCATCTGCAAAATGTTCTGGTAAAAACGCTCACCCCTGTTTATTGCTTATAGTAGCTAATTTTTCAAAGAAATAACTCAAATAGAAATGCAGACAGTGAATGAATTTTAAAATAAATACTCCACCCCTGTACCTCGCAATTTTTCAAGAAGGTTCTGTACCAGTATTCCATAGTTTTGTTCTCTTACAAGTAAACCTATCAATGTCGAAATCTAATTTCTTAACCAAACTTGGTAGAGAAGTGGGGAATATCAAGAAACGAGCGTAAGCAAAATTTAAAGTGCTTCCGTCAATAAAGACGGCCACAGTGGCCAAAAACATGATTGATCAGAATAAGCCATAACAATGTGTTTCAAGTTTGAAAATTTTATTTTATTTGTAAAACGGGTAAAGGGATGGAAACAAAGACACATTAACCAACATCGGGAGAAAGTGCACATCTATTTGACGGAATGTTTATCATGGCGGCCATCTTGAAGTCAGCCAACTTGTATCTCGCTCGACTTCTTTAAATAGGAAAGGAGTCATGTAATATATCAAATTGGGCTAGAGTTTTACGAGAAATACAATGGTGAAGTCTATGTTTCCATAAGTTTACATTTGTAAGACACAATGTAATGCACATAGATATGAATTCGTTGGTTCAAAGATTTCTTAACAGCCGTATCTTTTTGAAAAAATAAATCAACTCTGGAAAGCCTAATGTACGCTAGTGAGAACATCGTAGGTAGCCACTTATGAGAGGTATAATCAACTTGAAATCGTTATCGACTGCAGACAAAATGAAATGGTGATGAGATGATCACAAATCTTAGAACTGATGGAAGATGGATGACACGTTTTCCATTCGATTATTCGCGTCAGAAGACAAACCTTCATAAGCAGCCACCTATTCAGTACGCACTAGTGTACATTTGGTTTTCCTTACTTGATTTTAAAAAATACATCCGAGAGATTTTTCGCAGGAGAGGGCAAAGTTTGTCCTCTGGTTTTGTATTTTTATAATAGCTTAATAAGAGAAAGGATATGCAAAGAAGTCGCACTGAGATTGATTTATTTGATACCATCTCGGCATTCACGGTAGTATCACATGCCAATCACTAAGAACGCCAGGAACGTTTACTTAGTGAGGTGTTCAAAATGAAAGAGAATAAGCACCCAGAATAATTACATTTTTACGCAAGTCAAAGAAAACAATATTTTTACGACCAGAGCAAGGGCGCCGATTTCTCTGTAAATTTGGGGGGGAGGGCATTCAGATGCAGAAGGTATATATATATATATGAGGATTTTAAGACAAATTGCATTCAAATTATACCAAATATTGTATTCTATATTCATAAATACAATAGGGGCCCACATGAGCTTTGGGGGGCCCGGCCCCCAGGATCGGCGCCCTTGGTCCAGAGGTGTGTATGTAAGGAAATTTGGAGGAGTGTTAGGAGTGTGCAGAATAATTCTTGGACATAATGTCTATTTATTCAACAGAAGTTGTAAACGTAAAAAAATAAAGAAATTACTGCAATATTAAGTTCAGAAAATATTTGCTTATTCCCGGAAACTTAATACAAACTATTTATTTACTTGTTAGAGAGAGGCCATACCCTCCTTTGTGGCGTCCATGAATGTACCTGTATTGCAATATGTTGTTGTGTGTACTCAGTGGCGTATTTAGGGGGATTCCGGGTTTAAGCCCCCCGAAATCTTACTTACTACATTAAAGTAAATATCTTGCAGAATTTTCACATTTCCAGGCAAAGCGCTCCTCCGAAAGTTACCAAAGCCCCTCCCGAAACAAAATCGTAAATACGCCACTGTATGGGCTTGACAACCGAGAGTAGCAGAGCCATCTTAACGGTACATAGCCACTTAACCGGGGGCCCCGCGAGCAGAATGGCATGTATTAATTATAAGTAGACCTATTAGGAGCAAAATTTGGTCATAGGGACCACACAACACTTGTTTGCTCTGGGGCCTAACATGCTGTTAAAACGACACTGGAGGGTAGAGTAAATGGCACCAGCGCGGGGCCCCCTTAGGCGCGGGGCCCGATTGGGAGCAATCGGTCCAATCGGCTTAAAGCCGGCCCTGCATGCACCCCCTTCACTGTAAATATACACTATCTAAAATGAGAACCTCGCAGTGGGAAAGGAACATTTTCCGAAATTTCTGCTGTCATGTGTCCGTTTGAGTCTTAAAAGAAAGCTTAGTTTTGCTAAGGCAATATTTTAAGTCTATTTTTTGAAGGTTGAAGGAAAAGAATTCACTGAGCAAAGTAATAATCCTCATTCACACCACAGATGCCTAAAGCCATTTAAAACTTAAAAATTTAAATCAAATATAATGTTAGTTATTGGTGCACTTCCCTTGAAGAAATCCTGGATGCAGCCCTATATATATATATATATATATATATATATATATATATATATATATATATATATATATATATATATATATATATATATATATATTTGAATAATGAACATTAAAATATTAACAGAATAACAAAAATAACAAAAGGAAAAAGAATGTAGTTTTTCAGATATATTTTTCATCGCGTGATTGTTGTAAGGATGTAGAAAAATTAACTCAAAAAAGGCAAGAGATATAGTTCGGCTAAAGGAGGCTCCAGTGACATCAGGCTGAGAGTTGACATAATAGTGGACAAGGGAGAAAAAACAAAAATAGAGGCAGGGAAGAAAGAAAACTTAATCCTCACCCTCTCCAACAACAGACCATATATGTAAAGGTATATAAAGGTAGCGTGGATGTCCGTCAATTTGGCCGGATCATTTTAAGATGGCACATATTTAAACACATTAATAGTTTGTGCTGAAACGTGCTCTAGTTTTATTGTTTGTGCAATCTAAATAATGATGTTATTCACACTTCAAAAGTACCGACCAAGTTGACGTCAAGTTAGCCGGGACATTTTTGTAGATTTTTAGGATGGTACAGATTTAAAGACATTAATCATTTATGCTTCGTTTGTGTTAAAATAGGATCTAGTTTTAATATTCGTGCAATGAAACTAACGACGAAATTAACATTTCAAATGTCCAGGCCAACTTGACGTCAAGTTAACCGGGATATTCTTATAATAAGTAAATTTTATTACCTTGATCATTTGAGCTACGTTTGTGCAGGAAAGTACTTGAGTTTCATTGTTATCAAAGTGAATTAAATGCCGTTAATAAACTTTGTATGTCGCGGCCAGCTTGACGTCAGGTTTGCAAGGATACTTTCCGAAAACAACGTTTTCAACATGTCAATCGATTCTTCAACGTTTGTGCTTGAAAGTACTTGATTTTTATCGTTTGTGCAGGGAAACTAGATACATAACGAGAAACAAAATGTTAACATTCATAAGATCAGAAACTTGACCCCACGACTTGGAGAACCAACGATGGGATTAGTGTCATTCGTTAGTGCATCGTTTGTACTCGTTTGTGCAGAAACCCCATCGTTTGTGCTTTATTGGTTCTAGAGATATAAGCGAAAAACTGGTAGGGGGCGATTTCACGCTGCCCTCCGACTTCAAGCACAAACAATCAAAGTAGTGCCGTTCGTTAGTGTTTCCTTTGTGCTCCTTTATGCACGAAACCCCATCGTTTGTGCTTCAATATTTCCTGAGTTACAAGCCGAAAACTGAACACAGTTGGAAACCGGATACAATTTTTTTATATTTCTTTTGAAATAGTATATGTACATTTATTTCTCCCACATGTGTGATGGAATTAGTACCATTGGTTAGTGCATCGTTAGTATTATTTTGTGCACGAAACTCTATCGTTTGTGCTTTTCAGTTCCAGAGATATAAGCGAAAAACTTGTAGTGGGCCAAGTTCACGTTCGCCCCCAACTTTAGTGCAGAAACAATCAAAGTATTGTCGTTCGTTATTGCATCATTTGTGCACGAAATCCCATCGTTTATGCTTCAATATTTCGTGCGTTATAAGCCAAAAACTGAAAACAGGGTTGGAAACCGCACACAAATGTTTGTTATTTCTTTTGAAATAAAGTGTATTCATTTCTACCACATGTGAAGCAGCAACTATGGAATTAATGCCAATGGTTTCTGCAACGTTTGTGCGTGAAACCCCATCGTTTGTGCTTTAATCGTTTCAGACATATGAGTGAAAAACTTTTAGGGGCCTGCATGAACTTGGCTCTCCAACTTCAAGTATAAAAGATGAAAATGATGTAATTCGTAAGTGTAATTGTGCTAGTTTATGCACGAAACCCTATTATTTGTACTTCATTATTTCCGGAGATATAAGCGAAAAATTTTGATAATTCACACTTTCCTTGCGACTTTAAACCCAAATGATATTATTAGTTTCGGTAGTTAGTGCATCGTTTAGTGTTCGTCTCTGCACGAAACTATATCGTTTGTGCTTTCCAGAGATAGAAGCGGAACACGGGTAGGGGGGGGGGGGGAATGTTTAAACTGGTCCGCCAACCTAAGGCACAAACGCTGAAAATAGTGTCGTTCTTAAGTCCATCCTTTGTGCTTGCCTATGCACGAAGCCCCATCGTTTGTGCTTCAATAGCTCCTAAGATATAAGGCAACAACTGAAAACGGAGTTGGAAACTGGATACAAATTTGTGGTATTTTTTTTTTTTTTAAATAAAATGAATCTCATGGTCATGACTGCCTCACATGAATCACAAAGGAAAGGGTTGCCATTTGTTAGTGTTTCGTTTGTGCACACTTATATATTGTTTTGACCAAGCTAATAAATTTAATTTCTTAGATATTTCATCAGTTAGCTTTTTGCTAAAGAATCCAACCGAAACTAAGTTATTAATCTCATCTAATGCGTTCAAGGAGTTTTCTATAAATCAAATTTTCCTTTAATTCTTAAACGAGAGAAAATAGCATAATCGTAATAACCTACAGATAACGTAATAATGTAACAATGTATTATCAAAACATTCATATCCAAATTTCAACTAGATAACAATTTTTTGTCAATATAAACTCTGTTTTCAACAAAGATTTGTTATTACAGGATGTTCATAAAATCATGTTTCTAGTTACTATAAACATAATGAGCAGAAAGTTACGATCATTAAAATCACAAGCTTAATGATACTTCTTCTTTTCAGTAAGTGTTGCCGAACTTTCGTTCGATTCTAATTCTTTTCTTCATTATAACGCTCGTAATTGTACGGTTAAGCCTCACAATTTGTAAGTTCTATTATAATTGCAAAGGTTCACCATTGCATCTGGATATTTTGCTACCATTAAAAAGAATAATTTCATCGGCACCTGGTGATAAGACTGATATCTCTCCGATACAAATAAATCCTCCCGGACATGATAATTATTAAAATATACACCGAACCTCTTCATCAAGAAATTCGGACGATACACAGGATTAGTCACTTACTGTACATATACTAAAATACAATGATAGCATATTCCGGCCGCTTTGAGGGAGATCATAACGTTTTGATCCTGCTTAGTCGGAACAGAACTGTAGTGTATTAAGCATTTTCTTATTTTAAATATTTCATTACAAGTGTTTTTAAATGTTTAGTGTTTTAGTGTCATTATAGTGCCTCAGTGCTTTGTGTCACGACACGATAATTCATTGTATGTGTGTTTTCTAAAAAAAATCCTATAGATTATTTTTTTCCAGTGTGGGGGGTGTAAGGAACAACACTTTCAGTGTGTACTATTTCTTCAAACACATGTTGCAACTGTAAAACATTTTCTATTGTTTATAATAACCAATACAAGCAGACGATACACCAAATAACAGGAAAACAAGAAGCCTGAAATCTCTACCTTCATCAAACCGAAACCACTTTACATGCGCTAAGAACTAGCATTGAAAACATTTATTCCTTTATCTTTACAAACAAACTGTAAACTATTCTATAGTGAATTATTTTATAATAAAATTGAAGGGCAAATCCAGGACTATTATTAGCTATACCCAGAACACATACAATGTGATTAATATTTAATAATGTTTCACGATTATCTTCTGAGAACTATTGACCCTTCTACATAATATTTAGACTTATCAGTGAGGTAGGTACACCGGCGCTGCCGGGACGGTGCCCCAGGGTCCCAGAGGTTTGGAGGAGGTGTTTGGGGGAATCCCGGCTCCATAGAAGTAAATGAAAAACGAAAATGCAGTCTGTCACAAAAAGTATTTTGGGAAAACAATATCTAAGGTTTTAGCAATATATATCGATGGGTATCAGGACAAAGGTGATATGTCCATTGTTTTTCGAAAATCAGGTTATGACTGATACGGATAATGTCAGAAGTGCTTTTTCATTTGTGAGCACTGGTTCTGACTACGTAATAACGAGTTGTTGGCAAAAAAACAAAGGCGATGTTTTGGAATCATGATATGCTGTGAGCAAAAGTGATAAGTCCTTTTATATAGACATATCACTTGTTTCTTCATAAAACAGAGGTGATAATTTCATTTATGTGGACATGTCACCTCTGTTTTCTGAAAATGGTTAGTAGTAGTAATTTGTTTGTTTGGACATATAACTTCTGTTGATGATTGTAGAAGACAGAAAGGTGTTCTGGGTTTTACGTTGGTGGAAGAAGTATGCCGTTCCGTGGAGAATTAACCGATAGTCAGATCCTGAAAGAACTAGAAAATAACAGTGAACCTGTGGAATATGTGGTGAACATGTTAGGCAATGAATACATATTACAGGAAGTACCTAGAGAAGAAAGAATTGAAGCAACTAATCGTAAGTCTCGTTTCAGCACTAAGAAGTAGTTACTGCTGCTGAAATTATAAGATTAAGTACATTTTCGCAATTTTCTTGTTGTTTGGAGCTTTTCTTATTACGGATTTATATTTCATTTAGCTTTTAAAGCACAATAATTCCGAGCGAAAGGTAGCGAACGAAAGCGAGTAACTTTGGTTGGTTAGGATCGTTCCTATGGGCAAGTTTGCCATTCCTACTGTAATGTTTACGCCTGCAACCCTAGTTTATTCGGAAGAGTTTGGCAATCACGCTGGTTATTTACGGAGTTTGTCAATAGTTCAGATTTGCTCCAGGAGTTCCATTACCCTCCCAAGTTTCAAGCTGCAGGTGCCGTCTGCTCTAACCTCCTAAGCCTCAAACTTTGGCTCCTCCCTCCAAAAAAATATTCAATGAAGCTTCATTGGTTGCAAGCGTTGGCTCCATGGTAGGAATGCTAAACTTGCTCTATTGTCATCATTGAGTGACATTTAACCACTGATCGCCACATTTGATATCCAAGACTGCTACTAAAAGTTTTGATTGCCAGAAATTCACGAACAAATTAATGTTAGAAAAGGATCAGGTGAGGATGACAGCAAACTTCTGGTCAGCAATAATACCGCAAAATTCCAGCTTGGGAAATCTTGGTTTGCAGGTTATTGTGACCTGTTTAGGTTATGTAGGCCTATGTAAACTTTTCACAGTTTTTTCTTTACACAATATCAATTTCTCTCGCTCAAATTGCTTAAATATAGTTATACTCTTTTTATAACATTTTACTAGAGTTTCTGTTATTTATTTTCTCCCGTATATTTTATCCTATTTGCTAATTTATGCTATTTCTGGCCTCCCGTTCTGGTACAAGAATTATAATCTCGATGCAATAACCTAATACTTCTTATAGCCTAACCTAATACCCTACTCAAAGGCCGTTTTCCACAAACCCGGGGAACGTTCGTTATCTCGATGTTATTACTGGGTAATCACAGATATCGAAGTAAAGAGCAGACCGCCAGCCCCTATATCTAAAAAACTATGCTGAATGAAGCCAAAATTTGTAGAGGATAGGCGGAGCTCAGGGTAGGGTAGGCGGAGTTACGCTTATTTCTAACATAACATTTAATTCTACCACCCACTCTATGATTCTTCTGTAAAATTATAAGTAACGTACTGCACATAATTTCCTTCGTTAGATAATTGATTAATCATTGTGAGTGTAGAGTGTGGCAATCTATTTCGACTTCATAATGCCCGCAATTGGTTAATCGTGATAGGGGTGGATGTGGTTATCTGTCCATTTCCGACTTGAAAATGCCCGCCCCTACTGGAGGTTTGTTCTTTAAATGTCTTTGTGGGCAATAATCACTTTGAATAATAATTTTATTGTAACTTAAGCCTAATCATATTCTTTATTTTTCTTTGCAGATCATGTGGAGTACTCAGACAGCGATGCCACATTCCACCCAGCAGAACAAGAGAGAGATAATGTTCCTATGAATAATTGTGACCACACTCGACGTCGAAAGAAGGAAGCACAACCAGAAAATTGGAAGCAGAATTAAAGAAAAGAGGCACACGTATCTGGATAGTCGTACATCACCTGAAAAGGATTTATGGTGCTAGCCAAAGTTCCGTGGAAAGTAGATTGTTCACAGTGTAGATATGGATGTTCTATGAAAATTTCAGAAGAGCATAGAAAGGACATTTGCAAGAACTTTTATGATATGAAAGATTATCAAAGACAAGAAGATTTTATATGTGAACATGTTGCGCGTCAAAGAAGTCGCAAAAATATTGATCAAAAAGTGAAGAGCCAAAGTGTACAGTATTCCTTGACAGTGGGTGGTGCAAAGTGTCGCGTTTGCCAAAAATCCTTTTGTTCCACTCTTGCGATCAGCAAGAAGGTTATTTACAATTGCTTGAAAAGGAAAACATCTGGACCTTACCATGATGAAGATGGAAGGAGAGGCCACATTCCTCAAACCAAGGTGCCGTATGATCAGTTACAAGTTGTACCTGATCACATTGGAAGTTTTCCTCAGATACCACCTGATTATTGCCGCAAGGAGACGAATTACAAGTACTTGTCTTCTGACTTGAATATATCAAAAATGTATCGCCTGCATGTAGAAAAGTGCGGTGAACTGAATGCAGTGCCAGTTGGAAAACAGACGTACAGAAAGATTTTCCACACTGATTTCAAACTGAAATTCTTTCTTCCGAAAAAGGACCACCGTTCGTTGTGCCATCGGTATTATGAGGGAAGTGAGAAAAAAAAGAAATTATTTCTTGAGTGGAATCCTCATAAATTAAGGGAGATGGGAAGTAATGGAGTCGAAAGATGCTGACAAGAAGAAGTCAAAAACAACGGATTCGTTTATTTGTATTAGTTTTGATATGGAAGGTTTCCTATATGCTCCACACGCTGCTGACAGTATAAATTTTTATAAAAGAAAACTGGCTGTCTATAATTTTGCAATTTTCGAGAATCCTACAAGTAACGGGTACTGCTATCTCTCTGACGAATCGGAAGGTAAACGTGGTGCTTGCGAAATCGCGTCATGCATAATCGATTACTTATGCAGTCTACCATCAAAGATAAAACATGTAGTGTGCTATTGTGATACTTGCGCGGGCCAAAATAGGAACCAATACTTAGTTGCAGCACTTGCTCATTCCATCGAGACTGAACTTAGCATGGAAACCATCGATATAAAATTCATGGAGTCCGGTCATATTTACCTTGAAGCCGACAGTATGCATGCAAAAATAGAACACGAGCGGAAGGGGCGACAAATTTACACTACAAGAGAATGGAAAGTATATATTAAAGGAACGCGCATCAGGCCCAACCACTACTCAGTGAAACTAGTTCATCATGAGTTTTTCAAAGACTATTATGCTTTAGCGGCCAAGATTATCAACACGTGATAACGTGATACAGAAAACAGAACTGTGTTGGCTAACTATAAAATCGCTACGGTTTGAGAAGTGCAGGCCCTATGTTGTACAGTTTAAAGAACGTTTATCGGATTCAGAATTCCGTGAACTTCACTTTTTACACCAAAGGGGAGGAGAGCAAAACCTGGAAACATTACAGTTTCCTCCTTATACCGTAGCAGAATTCCCATATCAGTACAAAAGAAATCTGATCTGCTACCCATGATCAAGAGTGTAGTCATACCAAAGGATTACGAAGGTTTTTACAACCGTATCCCAGTCAGTAAAACCACCGTTGATAGATTTATAAGCAGAAGAAGATTGTGAAGAAGACTGAACATAGTGCTTCGGTTTAACTTGTGATGTTCCCCCTCAGGCCATCTCAGTATCTAGTGACAAATTGCATGTTTTTTCACCCTTTAAATGGGCCTGTCTTACTGATCTCTCGTATAGTTACGAAGGCATCTTCCCTTCATCCATACACACCACCATGAAAATAAGAGACTGATAATTATTTTTTAATATGTTTATGAAAGGTTGTTCATTGTACCAGAAATTGACACTGTGATTTGAGAGAATCATCAGTAATTGACACATCATGGCTCAGTAATTGATATCTCTTAATATCTTATTCCAATGGACCATATAATTTTCTACCAACTTTCCAAGCTGATTTATAAGTTTTTATTTACATAAACATATGTTTATTTCTTTCTCAAATAGAGCTATTACAGTATTTTTGTATACAACGGATGTTAAAACTGAAATATTTGGTCTAGGAATTAATTCGTGCGGGTGGACAAGAGATGGCGCAACGAACGGAGCGTCCCACAGTTCCGTGTATCCACACATGTGTTGCAAACCCCTGTCATCGCGTATCGTTCGTAGTATAGGGCAGTGGATTAAAGCGTCAACAACACCAGTTTGTAGTTTAGTGAACATGGCGCAATTTGTGCCTGATAAAGTGTTTTTGCGGGGTGTCCTGCTGCATTACTTTAACATGCAGAAAAGTGCGACTGAAAGTCATCGTATTTTGGTGGAAGTGTATGGTGACCATGCTCTAGCTGAGCGAACGTGTCAGAAGTGGTTTGCACGGTTTAGAAGTGGTGATTTCGGCTTGGCAGACCAAGAGCGAGCTGGACGGCCAAAAAAATTTCAAGACGAAGAATTGACAGCATTGCTCGAGCAGGATTCGTGTCAAACGCAGGAACAACTTGCAGCAGCATTAGGCGTTGATCAAACAACAGTCTCCAAACGCTTGAAAGCCATGGGAATGATTCAAAAGATGCCACATTGGGTTCCACATGAATTGAAAGACAGAGACGTTGAAAGACGAAAAACCATTTGCGAATTGCTGCTTCAACGACAGAGCAGAAAGGGGTTTCTGCATCGAATTATTACGGGTGATGAGAAGTGGATCCATTACGAGAACCCTAAACGAAAAAAGGCCTGGATGAAACCAGGTGAACCAGGTCCATCACAACCAAAACGAGATATTCACTGTGCAAAGGTTATGCTGTGCATATGGTGGGATATGAAAGGTGTGGTGTACTATGAGCTGCTGCAACCGGGTGAAACTATGAATGGAGAACGTTATCGACGACAATTAATGCGCTTGAAGCAAGCTCTGGCCAGAACACGACCAGAATGGGAGAACAGACATGATAAACTTATTGTTCAACATGATAACGCTCGCCCACATGTCGCAAAACCGGTCAAAACCTATTTAGAAAATGTCGGATGGGAAGTTTTACCCCACCCGCCGTATTCACCAGACGTTGCTCCTTCGGACTACTACTTGTTCGATTGCATGAACAACGATTTGATTGGATAGTGGTTTACTTCTTCAGAAGATATCGAAACATGGGTCTCTGACTGGATCGCTTCCAAGGATGAGGACTTCTTTCGCCACGGAATCCGTACATCGCCTGACAGATGGGCGAAAGTGGTGGCTAGCGATGGACAATATTTTTCTTAAGGTATTTATGTATTTTGTGTTTGTACTACAGCTTCAATGAGTGCGTTCCAACCGCACGAATTAATTCCTAGACCAAATAATACAAATATTCATAGCACAGAAAAAGAAAATTTATTGAAAAATTCACTTTATGACTAAGAAGCCATGGGTAAAATACAGGGTGAGGCGAAAGTCTGGATACATCCTTATAAAAATCAAACGGTGTGAGGAATCATAATGTCGTTTGGTATGGGATGTTTATAAATGGAGCCACAACTTATAGGGGCTGTGGCAACAGCGGCAGCCATCCTGGATTTGGGTTACGTTTATGAAATGTAAATGGGGTCATGTCACATATTTTACACTATCTCTTTCTGGGGAATACACCAGTGCAATCCGTTTTGCGAAATCTTTATTTGTGTAGGAGATATGACCTGTTAAAGTTTGGGACACTTGTCAGAGTCGGCATTAGAGCATTTGTTCAATATGACCTCCATTGCGCTGGATACACAACTGGAATATATTTTGTCAGTCCTGCTTCACATGTCACAGGGTATGTGGGTCTGCAGAGGCACAGTGGTTATATATTCGTAAAAGGGTTCTCCAGTCATTCATCCCGACGAAGTTTTTCTTATTGGCCAGTCGTCAGGCACATTTTGCACAACTCACCTGGAATGTGAGCATACGGGAACACTTTAAATGGGAGGGCAGTACCATTGGCACACACATTGAGAGATACGGTGATGGAGTCTTCATCTGAACCTTAAATTATGTTATACCTGTTTTGTTTTCTCCTCGTGGTCCAATCACTTTAATAGTATCTGGATTCAACTGGAATGCAGCTTCGTCGCAGTTGAAAACACGAGAGGAACCCTGAAGAACTTCAATCAGCTTTTTGTCTTCCATTTATGGTTGTATTTCGTTACACCAGTTACGAATTTGCTGTTCGGACACATTCACACGCTGGCTTGTGAGCTGCTCAGGTATTCATTTAGCTAATTCGAGGTGACGCCCCATAAATGATTCATACCAATGACGGCCAGGTTTTTGTGAATGGATTTTGACGTTTAGAGTTCAAGACAATTTTCTGAACTGCTACTAGAACATCATTCGTTAACGGGAAACCACGCTTTGTAATTGAAAGTACCCAATCAACAATACGGTTTTCTTCGGTCTCAGTAACTACTGTCTGTTGCCTCATTTTCCTACCCTCTGGAGTCCTTTCTGAACACTTGTATTAATAAGGTTGTTCTAGGAACCTCGAACTGTTTCCTTGCAGATGCATATGACATTCTACTCTCTCTGTTGCGATTGCCTTCAACATTGCACTTTGAGTACTCGAAGAAAGGTTTCGATTTACCTGGAATTACATTTGATGGATTCGTCTTCCTTCTAGGGTTATCCATGGTTGGCAATTGTATTGAAACAAAGTAGTAAACTTTTAATCAGTGTAAAGCATTTACAGTATGCATAGTTTTTTTTTTAAACTTAGTGGTTACTGTAGGCTACTCTACCTGTGGCAACGTGCCAAGTAAGAGTAATGCAGATTAAGGGAAGGCACTTGCTTAAAAGTCACACTTAACGCTCAAAGAGACAAAGAAAAATAAAGAAAAAGACGTAGGAGGGCTTAACCCCGTACCAAGAGGTATATATCACTTCCAGAAAAAAATTAAAAAGCAAGGTCGGTTCTCTGTTAATCACAAAGGTGTCAACCCATGACCTTTTGAATTATAACAAATCACACTAACAACTCAGGTATGCCTTGGTAAATAGTTCGTACAATTCTTCTGCAGTAGCCTAGTAATTGACACTCCTTGATCTAGTATATGACACCCCCTGTCAACTACTGGGATTTTATAAGAAATAATGTTTTTAACTTATCAGTCAACTTAACTCCAAGGAAATACGCGTTATAAAAATCTCCACTGATATTTATTGAGCTTAGGCAAATCACTAGTAATTGACAGGGGATGTCACTTACTGGTTATTGCAGATAACTTGTGATCAATAATTGACACCCCCCTGAAAACTTGATTTTACTTTCAAAAAGCTATATTTATCGGTTTAGTCTGATCTATTAGTCCTTCAATTACCTGAAAACATCTTCAGCTCGTCAGTTTTTATTATGATCTATTTGATATGCACCGGATACAGAAACAACCTACCTTAAGATAAACCGTTACTAGAAGTATGAAAAAACAGTTCACTTCTCACTTTCCATCAATGTTTTGCTACTTTTGAAGTACTACTACCGAGTGGCAGATATTAGCAGGAGTGTAGGATTGACAACATTACAAAGGAATAAAAGAAGGCAACATTTGCTCGTACCCAGCCCCGCAGTCTTGTTGTGGCGAGAAAAAGATGACAGTGTCAATTACTGGTACACTGTCAATTACTGGGACAGTTACCCTATTAATGATACGAAAAAATTATTAGCGGGATAAGTTGCTGTAAAGATGGCTTTTGAATCTAAAATGTTGGAAGTTTTTCAAGTGAACCAACCGTTTGGATTCTACACTTACATAGCGACCAACAGTGAAGAAAAATGCAACATAGCCACATCTTTGTTGGATAACAGTAAAGTTTGTGAAATTTGGGCACTGACAACACATGTGATATTTGTGATACATTATGGATGTCTCAGCTATTCTCCGCTGTCCACCGTTTTCCGAACGACACAATCTATCATTTACTGTTATCCAACAAAGATGTGGCTATGTTGCATTTTCCTTTACTATTGGACGCCATTCATGTGTACATTGGGCGCTATACGGTTGGTTCAATTTCAAAACTTCTAAGATTTTAAACTAAAAAGCCATAATTTACAGTAACTTTGCCCGCTTATAATTCTTTTCTTTCGTCAATAGTTACCCAAATGGTCTATGTTAAGGGATTTATGGGGCACCCTGTATGTAACTTTGGAATCTCTATTATTGTTTGTCTAAGAAGAAAATTTATGTTTTTAAGAAAACTTTCATAATGCTGCATTGCAAAGGACTGCTTATCAGGACTTACACCTTTTGTCTATAATTGATTGTATCTAACCTATAGTGATATGTCCATCATTAATCGCTGAAAACTAATTTATTTTGTAAATAGCGATCAGTACACACTTTATAGCACGTTACATAAAAACAAAAGAACTTCAAGCTAACATTTCATTTATAAAAACTAAGTTTTGAATGAATCTCTGATTTATGAGATGATTTGAAATTTGTTTTTTGTTTCCTGAAAAATGCAAGCATGCACTTATCACCTTTGTCCAGATACCCATCGATATATATAAACTGAAAAAACGTAAAAATGATACTACATTTGTCGACCTCCCTGCTCAATACGTGATCATGAACTTCTTTTTCAATCAAGACTACCCGTGATGTGCGTCATGTTAAATTGAAAATAAACATGTTGTTTACTTGGAATAAGCTCCTTGAAATAACAGCAGCATGGGTCGGGATTTAAACGAGTTTCCTTCCGGATTGATTGTTACCAAGGATTTCCTTGTTCCACCCTCAGCCAGGGAAGGTGTTGATGCCAGCACACACCTGTAATGTCAGAATCTAAAAGCAGTATTATCATGTCGAGGTCAATGCCTCCTGCAGTCTGCACGCCCCGACCTCGGGACCTCTGAGTCAGCAAAGCTTAACTTTTTTGCTTTACCTAAAACTTGTAGATATTAAAGCATGCCGTAAAATGTCCTGGAATTTGTAATTCTGCAATTTGTTTTTATGTGGTTTCTATAACAGGCCACGCATCGCTGAACCCTAGGTGGGTAGTAAATGGTAATGACGCATTTCATGGTTCAATTCTCTTACGTTTAGATGGCACAAAAATAACGCTAAAAGATGGATGAACTAAGTGGCGAATCAAAGAGTAGAAAGAAGGAAGAAAGAGAAATGTGAAGAGAAAACATATGAAGATTGATTCTTTTTTACGACTGTTCCAGAAAATACGAGGAATGATTTTTCATTAGCTTCTGGTAAGTAAAGAATTATACAGAGGAGCGCTTGATTATGTTAGAAGAAAAGGGTAAATGATTGATGTAGATGATGGACTGTTCTGGCCGAAGAAAGGTATCAAATCAAGAAAAGATCCTCTTGAACTTTTGTTAAATGCAACTTCTTTCGGAGTTTCGGAGGTGTCCAAAGCGTGGAACAGTGAATTTCAGAGACATGTATTTCCAAGGGACTCTTCAAAGGAACTGTCAAATCGATATGAATTGATTGTTGGTTCATCAGTCCCTTTGCAAAATCCCTTGTCCAATCAATTCCAGAGCTTTGAAACACGCATTTACAACTAGACCAGGTACTACTTTCAGTATGACGTTTTAAGCCACAGTCTCTACACTGGATAGTTTTTGAAATATAGGCTCTGAAATTCATTTTACTACCCTTTCGGCACCTTATATCTCCGAAACTAGCGGCATCAATCTGATCAGTATCAAGTTTCTACACTGACATTTTCTAATATGGTCACGTGTTCACCCTATCCTTTTAATTGAGATAATCGATAGTTTTTTTTAAAAAAAGAATTTTAAGTGAAATTCAAAAGAACGAAAATCACCAGTAAAGTGAAGTACTAACTGTTATTGTAACATGAAACCGTTGTTTAATCATGCATATTAAGCTCTAACTTACATATGTCAAAAGTGTATGTGCAAAAGCCATGTTGAAAATATTGTGACTTACGTTGTTTCTGAAAGGTATGACAGTGTACGAGAAATGTATTTATCAAGTCCATATTACGAAAAAGAACGTATAGCGAATTAGCTCAGTTGGTAGAGCGTTGGCTTCGCATTCGGGAGGTTGTAGGTTCGAATCCTGTTGCCGATTATTCTGATTAAGTTTTCCCTCAGTTCTATCAGTCAACTTCCAGGACTATACCTAGTAAATAAATAGGCGCTTGCCATTACCTACCCAAATCATTTCCTTTGTTATGGTTAAATACCCCGTGCAAAATGGCCATTGAGCTGTATGGGGTGATTGTTAAACAAATACATTTATACTTCTTTTGCGATAACTTTGCATCAAAATTTCGTGCAAGGGTAATTATTTCTATGGGAATATGATGACTTTTTTTGACAGATCAGCGTTCAAAGACAACAAAAACTTCGAAACACCTCCCAAAATACACGGTAAAAAATAGTTGTACTAATTTTCGGTGCAAAGCTAATGTGAATGGAGTTATGGGATTACAAAAAGGATAGATTTATGATGGAAACGATGTGTCGATATCTGCAGATGACGAAATTGTCAATAACAAATTCAATAAAAAAACTGATTTAAATTTGTGAAATGATTGATTCAAATAAAATAGAATTGAATTGTCGTCTGAGTATTAATCTTGTCAAAATACAATATATAATAAATGTATGAAAATATTTATTTATAAGTTATTGTCTCATAAATATTTATAAGATAAAAAGTGTTATTTCATCCTGCTTGAAAAATACCGGTAATTAATTTTTAAAACATCGAAAATTCTCATAATATTTTATTCAAATTTATTTATTTATATGAATTCCTCCGGATTAAGGATATTATCTTTTCTTGTATCTGGTTAAAAATATACTTTTACAAACAATATGAAATTTAAACACTATAAATGCTATTACATTATGTGCCTCAAAAAGGTACTGTTAAATGATGTGTTCTATGTCAAAAATAAAAAGGTGATTATATGACCAACATTTTACTTTTTCTGATGGGGCCCACTGGTCAATGTCTGCCCCGGAGTCCCACTTGGCCTTGTTACGCCACTGGACTTATTAAGTATCCTTTCGTATATAAGAGAAAATCCTATAAAATATGTAAATGTATTTAATAATTTAAAAGTGTTAATTATTTACAGTATATGTCAGTCATTCATTTTCATTATTATTTTTATAGAACAATACGATCTTATTTAACTATACAACTATAATTCCCATTCATAAGTTTTATAATAAAGTATGAGAAAAATGAATTGTAAAGTTTAAAAGTAGAACGTAAAACGATTGTTTTAAAAAAATCTTTCCATAGTTGTGTAGACACTATGATTTAGCAAGGGTTTTCGTTCGTTAGCAAAAAAAAAAAAAAAAAAAAAAAAAATCCACTACTTTCCATGCATGCGTTCTATGGTTTTGGTAGTCTCAACCTTTAAAAAGAAAGAGACTGCTAACCAATTTGCTACTCTCTGAGGTAGACGATTATTTTGGCATGAAACATGTTTTTGGTATAAATTACCCCATTATGAAACGCTTACTTTTCTGGTCTGTGTGAATCTATAGAGCCCACGATGAATATATCTTTTTTCCTATTTCAATTATATCACTCAAAAACATAGTTCGTAGAATAAATTCGAATCTTAGATCTATGGTTTGTCACTTTCTTAATTTGCACACATTTTTTACAACTGAAACAATATTTTCGATGAATAATGTCGTTCTCTTGACAGTTAAAGTAGATAGGCTGTGAGTAAAGCTAACAGTTATTAAAATCGGGATCAATTTTTAATTATTTACTTGATATATATGTAAATCAATGCTTTAATAGAAGTATTCAGATACCGCCGACAATGTTTAAAATTACTTTATGAGTGAAAAGGAATGTTTAAGAATTCACGAGAGAAAGTAAAAATGTTGTTCTGATGATCTATGAGCACAGGGTTGGGAATTACAACACAAAATTCATACAGGAAAAAGCATTGCATTAAGAAGTCAAATTAAAAAAAATAGTTAAGTGCCATGTAAATATCCCATGAAAACCATATTAAACTTTCTGCATGAACTGCAAATAAAAGTGACAAAAATAAAAATAAATTTACTGGACCGTTTTCAGAAAACCTCTATTCCCAATAGAGTCCTGTCGGTTTATTCTATTGGGAATAACTTAGCAAGAACGACTGATGGCATTTTCAAAGAGTAGCAAGATATGGTAAACATACAGGTAATATGGAATATATGCGGCCTTTAGAAAAAATTTTGCTGTAAGTCCCGCGGCCGTTCTCTTGTTAAAAAAAAGTAATTTGCCAGAGTCGTACGCAGGGATGATCCTCGACTCTAAACCCCCGAAATTCAGAATTTTCTTCAAATTTCGCCAAATTTTAAGGGCGATTTGACAAATTGTAATACATTTTGTCGTCTTTGTATTGAAATTGATTCCCTTTCAATAGGCAGTGGTATTGAAATTGAGACGCTTTCGAGCGTTCCGAAATAAACTCCTACCTACGTCCCTGAATAAGATTTATCATATGTCAAATCGTTTCAAATATTCTTGCTTTTATCCTGCTACTTTCGACAGATTTTCTTAATTGCTCCTTAGTTTGGTTTCAATGAAGTTAACTGGGTAAGGTTATGCTTTACGGAAACTCGAATTGGCAGTGAAACAAGAAACAAATCGCGTGAAACAGATGGTTAATCTTTGCAGGCTATTTGTGGTTCTCATGTTACCTCTGTATTTTTGTCGGTCACTTTAATAGTTCGACATTAAAAATATAAATTATATATTAAATACGACTTAAAATTATCGCATTTTCCAGTATGGTAGATATTTTTGATCAACACGTACAGAAAACAAAATTACAATATGCGTTCAATAATATTATCATGCAACATCCACCACTGTCTGCAACAGAAATCCAGGGAAAATGAATCAAACATAAAGAAATCCGTTAAAAAAAGTTCATCTTTTATACTTAGTTACTTAGTTTGTTTACGGGCCGTCTAGGTTTCTAATGACCAAAATTGACCAAATTTCATGATTGCGTCCCTAATATCGTATCCTATTTGTAAAATGCTTTTAAATTATGGATTTTAGTGTAAGAATATTTTTCACTCTCTCCCTTTCTGAATAGAACTTAAACCATCACTATTTGATGTTTTCGTGTTACAAAATAATAGTTCCTGATTTTTTTGTGAAAGCTGGACAAGGTATTGAAAGTTGTTCCTATATCAACCACGTTGAATTCGAGAAATGAATTGCACATTCGCATTCCAT